>NC_084754.1:37302912-37435412 GCF_033978785.1 Entelurus aequoreus | reverse complement strand
TATTCAAACGCGCTGCTAGATCAGTTGAATTACTGGATGGATAGCGGGAAAAGGAACAATATGTGACAAGGAAGGCTGTGTATGGTGTGAGTCAGACAAGATACTAGCGCCACAAGTGGAACTAACATTTGAACAAAGGGGTTATAGCAGGGGTCAGAAACCGGTGGCTCTAGAGTTGCATGCGGCTCATTAGCGCCGCCCTAGTGGCTCCCTGGACCTCTTTCAGAGATGTGTGAAAATGGAAAAAGATGAAGAAAAAAAATATATTTTTTGCGGGAGGACAAACATGACACAAACCTTCCTAATTGTTAGAAATCCCACTGTTTATGTTATACATGCTTCACTGATTTGAGTATTTGGCAAGCGCCCTTTTGTCCTACTAATTTCAGCGATTCTTGAACTCATTGTACTTTGTTTACATGTACAACTTTCTCCGATGTTGCCACAGAAGGACGTGTTTTATGCCACTCCTTCTTTGTCTCATTCTGTCCACCAAACATTTTATGCTGTGCTTGAATGCACAAAGGTGAGCTTTGTGATGTTATTGACTTGTTGGAGTGCTAATCAGGCATATTTGGTCACTGAATGACTGCAAGCTAATCCATGCTAACATGCTATTTAGGCTAGCTGTATGTACATATTGTATCATTATGCCTCGTTTGTAGGTATATTTGAGCTCATGTAATTTCCTTGACTTATGTCCTCTGTGTATTTAATTTATATTTGCATGTCTCATGACACATTATCTGTATGTAATATTGGCTGCATTTCTGATATTTGTTTGTGTGCCATGTTGTTCCAGACCACAGCAAATGTTATCCAGCTTGCAAAGATTGTAATAAATCCATTAAAAGAAGACAGCCCGCCGTCTGCCTAAACTTGGACAAACACAATTTCCAGAAGTTATCTCATCCTGTAAGAAGCCTCCATTTTACTAAAGATTTCCATCCATCCATCCATTTTCTACCGTTTGTTCCTTTCGGGGTCGCGGGGGAGGCGGTGCTGGAGCCTATCTCAGCTGCATTCGGGCGGAAGGCGGGGTACACCCTGGACAAGTCGCCACCTCATCACAGGGCGAACACAGATAGACAGACAACATTCACACTCACGTTCACACACTAGGGCCAATTTAGTTCCAATGTTTCAAAAACGTGTAGAATAAAAATTTAAATACAACATTTCTGTCAACGAAGATTTGCGTCAGCCTTTGATAGTAGACTAATATAACTAATATAGACACTTACATCATGTGTTGCCTTCATTATAACACTTACATAAGGCTATTATTTTTTTGCAGCTCCAGACAGATTTTTTTTTTTTAATTTTTGGTCCAATATGGCTCTTTCAACATTTTGGGTTGCCGAACCCTGGCTATAGGAACAATCACTTTCAGTGTTTTAAGCCACTTCAACATTATAATGACATCAAAGTGTGCATTATTTGCTAAAAAGGGACTTTTGTAGGGGCTAGAACCAATTGTTTATGTTTACATTGATTCTTATGGGGAACTCTGCTTCACTATACACATTTCAGTTTAAGAACCAATTAGTTTGTACATTGAGGTTCCACTGTAATAGTTATTTTATGCAACATGCCAAAACAAATAAATCCCCTGAACAGAACTGTAATGGCAGCTGCTGTGTCAGCAGCACCAGTGAGGTAAAAAGCATGTAACCCTGCCATTAAAACAGCTCTTTTTGGCAGAACACTTACAGTAATTAGGCACTGGCCTGCCACTTAAATACATGCTGCTATCTTTTTCTAATTTGCAATCAGGAATTCAATAAGAGCAGACGTGAAAATCACCAAAGAGGTTTTGGTTAGTAGATGCCATTTTGGGGGGCAGTTGAACCATTTCTCCTGTTGGTGTGGATTCTATTAGATTAGATTTAGATTCATTAGTCCCCGTTGGTGAAATTCATTTTCACTGCCGTACATTTAAACAATAAACATTACACATCACAAATTTAAAAAAAAAATAACAAAAAGACATCATACATGACCAACACATTTACAAGAATTATTATTACCGTATTTTTCGGACTATAAGTCGCAGTTTATAGGGGGTGTGACTTATACTCAGGAGCGACTTATGTGTGAAAGTATTAACACATTACCGCAAAATATCAAATAATATTATTTAGCTCATTCACAAAAGAGACTAGACGTATAAGATTTCATGGGATTTAGCGATTAGGAGTGACAGATTGTTTGGTAAACGTATAGCATGTTCTATATGTTATAGTTATTTGAATTACTCTTACCATAATATGTTACGTTAACATACCAGGCACGTTCTCAGTTGGTTATTTATGCGTCATATAACGTAGACTTATTCAGCCTGTTGTTCACTATTCTTTATTTATTTTAAATTGCCTTTCAAATGTCTATTCTTGGTGTTGGGTTTTATCAAATAAATTTCCCCCAAAAATGCGAGTTATACTCCAGTGCGACTTATATATGTTTTTTTCCTTCTTTATTATGCATTTCCGGCCGGTGCGACTTATACTCCGGAGCGACTTATACTCCGAAAAATACGGTATTATTATGAGGGGTGTGTTTAGTTTTATCTGTGGAATATGCGAAAGGCCAGTAAAAAAATCCACAAAAACAGACTACACTTTGGACACCTCAGAATGTAGCAGAAAGAAGAACAAGCGCTCCTACAATGGAAACAATTCGTGCACAGGGACAAAATTCTAATGTTTTCATTTTAGACTTCATGGTCACGTAGTTTGGCCACTCGACCAACGGAAACTGGCCTGAATTATACTGCCATTTTAAATATACATGTGATAGTTGTGTCTGGTTTGTTATAGGGATGTAATATCATGACTGCTGTTTTGAGGCATGTTAAAAAAAATAATGCACTTTGTGACTTTAATAATAAATATGGCAGTGCCATGTTGGCATTTTTTTCCATAACTTGAGTTGATTTATTTTGGAAAACCTTGTTACATTGTTTAATGCATCCAGCGGGGCATCACAACAAAATTAGGCATAGTAATGTGTTAATTTCACGACTGTATATATCGGTATCTGCTGATATCGGAATCGGTAATTAAGAGTTGGACACTTTTGGAATATCGGATATCGGCAAAAAAGCCATTATCGGACATCTCTAGTTGAAAGTGCTGTAAAAGTACTTATACACTCACTAAAATATTTTGACTTAGATATTTATTTTTCTACTAACTTAGACTTAGACTTAGAGTTAGAAAATCTTTATTGTCCCCGATGGGCAATTTGGTTTGCAGCAGTAGTCATTAAAAACAAGGTACAACAGTAAAAACTAGGTACAAAATACATAAAATAAATACAACATACAAACCATCATGAAAGCATTGAGCTAAAAACTAAAAAACATTTGTATTACAATAAAAACTCATCATCACACGTCACTTCCCACTAAAGTGACTGTGCATAGCAGCTAAGCTTGTTTAAGAAGCTAATTTCATCCATCATGGCGCCGATGAAGGCTGCCTCGGTGCTCTCGTGCGCTATGTTTTGGTTGTTTTTGTACATAAATTGTGTTTCCGGGTGCTCTTACACCCGTGAAGAGCTACTGAACATCAGATCCATCATCCCTATGGACTTGTTACCAGTCATCTTAGCGTCAGCTCTGTGCTCAAAAGAGGGAAACCGCATCGAAGAGGAAAGAGAGCGGGCGCACTTGTCCGTCTTCGCGGACGGGGATTATGCACGCCTCTACCAGGCATCTTCCTCTCCAACGTCCGCTCACTTGCCAACAAGATGGACGAGCTAGCGTTGCTGATGAGAAGGAACAAGGACTTCTCCTCATCCTGTGTGTTGTGCTTCACGGAGACTTGGCTGAGCGCAAGTGTCCCGGACAGCGCGCTTCAACTGGAGGGCTTTCATCTCCTCCGCGCGGACCGAGACGCGGCGCTCTCTGGCAAAAAAAGAGGCGGTGGACTATGCTTCTTTATCAACAATAGCTGGTGTACAGACGTGACAATGATTTCCAGACACTGTTCTTCTTCTCTGGAATATTTCTTCATCCACTGTAAGCCCTTTTATTCACCGCGTGAGATTGTTTCATTCATTCTCGTGGCTGTTTACATCCCGCCCGGCGCGGACGTGCGTGACGCTCAGCGCGCGCTCGCAGGACTGATCTTACATGTGGAACGGTCTTTTCCTGACTCTCTTGTTATCGTGTTTGGTGACTTTAACAAGGGAAATTTGAGCCAGGAATTACCAAAGTATAGACAGTTTATTAAATGCCCGACTAGAGAGGAGAACACGCTGGATCACTGCTACACTACATTGAGCAAGGCTTTTCATGCAGTCCTGCACGCTGCTCTTGGACTATCAGATCACGTGATGGTGCACTTAATCCCTTCATACAGACAGAGACTGAAACTGGCTAAACCTGTTATGAGGAACATTAAGTTTTTCACCGCCGAGTCTGTGGACGAGTTGCGTGCTTGTTGGGAAACGACAGACTGGGAGGCATTTGGAGCGGCCACGAACAATCTGGACGAATATACGGACACTGTGACCTCATACATACAGTTCAATGAGGCGCGCATCATTCCAACGCGCACCAGGGTTTGTTATAACAACGACAAGCCCTGGTTCACACCCAAGCTCCGACAGCTGCGCAAGAAGAAGGAGGCTGCGTGGAGAAGCGGGGACCGAAGTACATACAGAGAAGCGAAGTACCACTTCACCAGGGAAGTGGAGAAAGCTAAATCTGTGTACTCTAACCATCTACAGGAACAGTTCCGCTCCAATGATTCTGCGGCAGTTTGGAGAGGTCTAAGGGCCCTTACGAACTATAAGCCCAAAACCCCCCAGGCCCTGAATGACCGGACTCTCGCTCAGGGCCTCAACACACATTACTGTCGTCATGAACGGCCTTCAGCTCATCAAAGCCATGCTCCCCCCACCATCACCCTCCCCACCAATGCCAGCACTTCATTAAAAGAGTTAAAGGACTCAAAGGACTCCAATGACATTACAGGACTCAAAAAACATCATAAGACTGTAAAGACCCTCTCCATCAAAGAAGAGGATGTACGCCGGCAGTTCTTGAAGCTGAATACGTGGAAGGCTCCCGGGCCGGATGGTGTCTCCCCCTCCACTCTCAGACACTGTGCGGACCAGCTGGCTCCTGTCTTCACTGACATGTTTAACACCTCTCTGGAGCTATGCCGCGTGCCGTCCTGCTTTAAGACCTCTACCATTGTCCCTGTCCCCAAGAAAGCACGAATCACAGGACTAAATGACTACAGGCCGGTCGCGCTGACGTCTGTGGTCATGAAGTCCTTTGAGCGCTTGGTCCTTCCCCACCTCAAGGACATCACCGCCCCCCTCCTGGACCCACTGCAGTTCGCCTACAGAGCCAACAGGTCTGTGGATGATGCAGTGAACCTGGCCCTCCACTTCATCCTGGAGCATCTGGACTCCCCAGGAACCTACGCTAGGATCCTGTTTGTGGACTTCAGCTCTGCCTTCAACACCATCCTCCCTGGACTGCTACGAGACAAGCTCTACCAGCTGAGCGTGCCCGACTCCCTCTGCAGTTGGATTAATGACTTCCTGACAGACCGAAGACAGCACGTACGGCTGGGGAAGATTGTCTCGGACAGTCGAACCACAAACACTGGTACTCCTCAGGGCTGTGTACTCTCCCCCTGGCTCTTCTCCCTGTATACAAACTGCTGCACCTCCAGTCACCAATCCGTAAAACTGCTCAAGTTTGCGGATGACACCACCCTCATCGGGCTCATCTCGAAAGGCGATGAGTCCGCCTACAGGAGAGACGTGGACCGGCTGACGTCCTGGTGCAGCCTCAACAACCTGGAGCTGAACGCCCAGAAAACAGTGGAGATGATCATGGACTTCAGGAAAGTCACAGCCCCACCATCCCCCCTCACCCTGATTGACTCTCCCAACCCCGGCCCCATTGTGGACTCCTTACGTTTCTTGGGCACCACCATCACCCAGGACCTCAAGTGGGAGCTGACCATCAGCTCACTCATCAAGAAGGCCCAGCAGAGGATGTACTTCCTGCGGCAGCTGAGGAAACTTAAGGTGCCGACTGAGATGCTGGTGCAGTTTTACTCAGCCATCATAGAGTCCATCCTGACCTCCTCCATCACAGTGTGGTTCCCCGACGCCACAGTCCAGGATAAGAATAGACTGCAGCGCATCGTACGTGCTGCTGAGAAGGTGATTGGCTGCAAGCTCCCATCCCTCCAGGACTTGTTCTCCTCCAGGACCAGGAGGCGTGTGGGTCGGATCACAGCTGACTCTTCTCACCCTGGACACACACTATTCTCCCCTCTCCCCTCAGGCAGGAGACTACGCTCCATCCAGACCCACACCTCCCGCCACCTGAACAGTTTTTTCCCCTCGGCCATCAGGCAAATGAACAATAACTCCTAACAGCAGCTCCTTGAATTCCTTGAATCCCTTCTAAGTATATCTGATAGCTCAGTCACAGCTCTTTTTATTACCAAATATGTGTTATATGTGTTTTATGTCGCACGTTTGCACCAAGAAAAATTCCTAGTTTGTGAAACCGTTCTCAAACAATGGCAATAAAACTATTCTGATTCTGATTCTGATTCATTTATAAAGTCAACAGCTGAGGGAACAAAGGATCTTGTTTGTCTGTTGTTTTTGGCCTTCCTATTACTAGGGGCGTACCTGCATCCTGACGGCAAGAGTCTAAACTCTGAGAAGAGAGGGTGCTGAGGGTTGACCAGAATGGCCTTTGTCCTTCTGGATGACTCTGGCCTGATAGATCTGGTTCAGGGGGTTCAAGGTAGTGCCTATGGTCTTTTGGCACACCTTGATTATACCACCTAGTCTGTTTTTATTGGCCACACTGAGGTTACCAAACTAGGAAGTGATAGAATAAGTTAAAATAGACTCGATACAAGATGAATAGAACATCCTCATCAGTGTCCTATCAACCTGAAAGCCCCTCAGTTTCCTCAAGAAAAACAGCCTCTGATTGGCAATTTATTGTCTAAAATTGTATCTAGATACTTGTATTCACTGACTATCTCAACAGCAGAGCCATTAATGAGAATGGGTGCTTTGGCAGGGGGATCACGGCGAAAGTCAATGAACATCTCTTTCGTTTTATGGCCATTAGGCTCCAGGTACGAATCATTGCACCATTTGATGAAGTTCTCCAGAACAGGACCGTGGTCTGACTCTTTGCCCTGCAGGAGGCTGACTAGGACGGAGTCGTCTGCAAACTTAATGATGGACCTTGACTGAAGTTATTTGTGTACAGTACAAAACAGCAGGGGGGACAAGACCCGTCCCAGAGTTAGGGGTGTAACGGTACGTGTATTTGTATTGAACCGTTTCGGTACAAGGGTTCCGGTATGGTTCGGAGGTGTACCGAACGAGTTTCCACACGGACATATTAAGTAGCGTACCGCACGTTGTGTAAACAATGCACACCGAGGCACAACACACGGCATGCTAGCAACGACCGGGCTACGACAACATATAAAAGCCAGAGCTGGAAGACCCTCCTGCCTCGTTAAGATCTCCCGTTTGGGAACACTTCGCCTGCGCGGTGCGGAGGACGGAGGTTTGTCGACATTGTTCAGCAGCTGCTTCTGCCAACACGTCAAACATGCTAACCCATTTGAAGCGGCACCACCCCCAAGTGGACATCGCTTCAACAAAGATAAAGACGAGCAAACAGCTCCCACCTCTTACTGCCAAGTTAGCCAGGCTGGGGGGTATAAAAGTTAATCTGAGGCTGAGTTGACTTGAAACAGTTTAATGTTGCACTTTTTCTATGTAGAAGAAAAGTTTTGTCATTTTATTTAATCTGAGCAACAACTTGAGGCAGTTTAATGTTGATTAACGTGGACCCCGACTTAAACAAGTTGAAAAACTTATTGGGGTGTTACCATTTTGTGGTCAATTGTACGGAATATGTACTGTACTGTGCAATCTACTAATAAAAGTCTCAATCAATCAATCAATCAATCAATCAAAAAAAGCACTTTATATGTAGAAAAGTTTTGTTAAGAAACCATTCTGAGCCTTATCTTATTTAGTTTTTATTTTATATATGTTGACCACATTAACCCTGGCAATGGACCCTTTGTGTATATGTATGTTATGCCATTGTTTACAAATTTGGTAAATAAATAACCAAAAAATTTATATTTTGTTGTTTTCTTACTGTACTGAAAATGAACCGAACCGTGACCTCTAAACCGAGGTAAGTACCGAACCGAAATGTTTGTGTACCGTTACACCCCTACCCCGGGGTGATTTTAATTTTACTGAGGGAACTCTCCTGAAGGAATCAATAAAGTACTATCTATCTATCTATCTATCTATCTATCTATCTATCTATCTATCTATCTATCTATCTATCTATCTATCTATCTATCTATCTATCTATCTATCTATCTATCTATCATCTATCTATCTATCTATCTATCCTGTGGCGCATAAGCGAGCATCAGACAGTGTGCTGTTAACACGGGTCCTCTGTGAACTTGAAGTGAGAAAGTCCACTAGCCAGCATATAGAACCAAAGTCAATATTGGACAGCAGTCTACGAGCCAGATGAAAAATCCCCAAAGCATAAGCACGCATGTGTTTTATTTCCATCTAGATGTCCAGCAGTGTTGCTAGGCATCATCTACACCTTTCCTGGGCTGATAAGCAAACTGAAGTGGATCAATTGCATCCTGGGTCATGACCATTAAACTCTGCTTCACTATATTCTCAAAGCTTTTCATCACCAGGGAGGTCAATGCCACAGGGCGGTAGTCATTCAGCCCCCTTGGTGATGGGACCTTTGCAACAGTTACTATAAGGGACTCCTTCCATTTTCCAATTTGGGGACACAGTTCTGTGATAAAGACAGTTGGAAGATGTGAGAGAAAATGCCACATAAAAACAGACCACATTCTTGAAGTAGTCAGTCAGGCCCCTGGCTTTTCCTCACATTTGTCTGCTCAAATGTTTTCCAGACATCCATTTCATTAATCTGAATCTGACTGGTCACAGGGGCACCTCTGAATTCAGATAGTTCATTACTGAAATCATGAGAAACTAATCTCAAATAAAACTGGTTTACCTCATCTGCTAGTACAGAATCAGGCTTGTGGGGGTTAGGCAGACCTTTTTTGGAGTCTTGCATTCTGACCATGGACCCTCCAAGCAGAGCATGAACTACCATTTTTTAGTTTTTCCTCAACCTTATCTTTATACTGTAGCTTGGCCATGTTCATCTCTTTTTTGACCAGCTTGTGAGCTTCTCTTTGTTTTCCAATATCACCCTGATAAAAAGACAACTTTTTCAAGTTAAAGACATTTTTAAGGGATTTGCTAACCCATAGCTTATTATGTGGGTATACTTTAATCATCTTCCTAGGGATAGTCATTTCCTCACAAAATTTCATATAACTTGTCACAGTGTCACTCAGTTCGTTCAAGTCCTTACAAGAGTCTTTACAAACATCCCAACTGGTGCTGTCATAGCAACCATTTAGTTCACGAATATAGCCTTATGTCCACACAGCCACCTCCTTGCACTCCACTTTTCCTCTCTTGAGGGCTGGTTTATACACAGGGGCCAGAAAGATGCTGTTGTGATCAGATGAGCCTAACGGTGCTAGTCCGTAGGATTTGTAGGCACCTTTTATGGTGCCATAGCACAGGTCCAGAATTTTTCCATGCCTAGTTGGGCAGGTTACATACTGGTGAAAGTGACCTAGGGACTTCTTAAGGCAACATGAATTAAAATCTCCCAATAGAAAATGGGGGGCTTCGGGGATGATACTTTGAAGACGGTGCACAAGTTTAACAATAGTGGATGTTGCCTCTCCCATATTAGCTCGGGGGTGGATGTAGACAACTGTCATGAACAGCTGTGGGATTTCTTGCGGTAAATAAGACGGCCGCAGTGAGACACTTAAAAGTTCAATGTCGGGTTCTTGCACCGTGACAGCCTTGCACCAGGCTGGGTTCACATACAAGCACACGCCTCCTCCCAGTGTTTTACCTGTCAGCTGTCTCTGTCGAGCCGAAAAGGCTGCCCGAAACCAGTGATTTCCAGGTCCTGGTTCAAGTCGTGATCCTTTAATCACGTCTCTGTTAGTGCAATGTCCTGGGCATGACGTTAAAGTGCATCTGGCAGTGGAGGCTCCTCTATGGGGTCTTGGGGCACTAGGAGGTTAACCCCTTTACTACTGTTAACCCAGGTGGCCCTTGGCAAAGGCCTAGTACCTGACTGCCCGTTAGCCAGGGATACGGTGAAGACCTCAACGGCGGAGCAGGCAGAAGATGGTAAATATAAGAACTACCACAATGGCTGCGATGGCGGCAGAAGGCTGCAGCAGAAAAGGGTCCCAGTCGTCTTGGACTCCATGACACTGGACCCTGACCCGATTCTGTCAAGGATGGTGTGGTGACTGTCTGTGCCCCAGTCTCCCCACGTTAAACAAAGTCACGCACAGGCATCCTCCATAAAGGGATACACCCCTACCAGGAGGATTGTCATACCCGTTCGAGTGACCGCCGATGATGAGTGCAATCACACAAGCGTTCTTGTATTCAGATATGCACTTTACATGAGCTTGAAGCTCGTCTACTTTGTTTCTCAGTGATTGTACGTTACTGAAGATGATGGAGGGAAGGGGTGAGCGGCGTAATTCAAGTCGGAGGAGCAGCTGTCACACTCCTCCTCTCCGCCCTCGCTTCCTTGTCTAGACCGCTCCTCGCACCACCGTGCGCGGCTTTCCTCATACGTGCCGCCGCCCGCCTCCCGTATCGGACTCTTGGTTTGCATATGCCAGCTGGCAGGGTCCCGACTTTTAAGCCTCTACAGCTGATCAGAAAGTCACGGCTGTATTGCAGCTAGTGGGGCTGCTGGCCGCTACACACGCTGTCGGTTCTCAGCTGTGACTGTCCCTCGGGCAACGCCATCATACTTTCCGGGAGACTCCCGAATTTCAGTGCCCCTCCCGAAAATCTCCCGGGGCAACCATTCTCCCAAATTTCTCCCGATTTTTACCCGGACAACAATATTGAGGGCGTGCCGTGATGGCACTGCCTTGGTCAACAGCCATACAGGTCACACTGAGGGTGGACGTATAAACGACTTTAACACTGTTACAAATACAAATACAAATACTACACTTTTGAAAATGTGCAGGGGACAACAACTGCCTTTTGACAAAGTGCAGGGGACAAAAACAGCCTTTTGAAAATGTGCAGGGGACAAAAACTGCCTTTTGAAAAAGTGCAGCGGAATAAAACTGCCTTTTGAAAAGTGCAGGGGAGAAAAACAGTCTTTTGAAAAAGTGGAGGGGACAAAAACTGCCTTTTGAAAAAGTGCAGGGGAGAAAAACTGACTTTTGAAAAAGTGCAGGGGACAAAAAAATCCTTTTGAAAATGTGCAGGGGACAAAAACTGCCTTTTTATAAAGTGCAGGGGACAAAAACAGCTTTTTGACAAAGTGCAGGAGACAAAAACAGCCTTTTGAAAAAGTGCAGGGGACATAAACGACCTTTTGAAAAGTGCAGGGGAGAAAAACAGTCTTTTGAAAAAGTGGAGGGGACAAAAACTGCCTTTTGAAAAAGTGCAGAGGAGAAAAACTGCCTTTTGAAAAAGTGCAGGGGACAAAAACAGCCTTTTGAAAAAGTGCAGGGGAGAAAAACTGCCTTTTGAAAAGTGCAGGGGACAAAAACTGTCACGTGGGGGCTGCAGCTTGCTGCGGTTTGTTCTTTCAGTGCAAAAAGACGGCTCCGGACGAAGGCGTAAAGGTAGGATGTGATTTATTAACATAAATCACTCAACTACCAAAAACACAAACAACACAACAAAAAGAAAGGCGTGCCTAAAACACGTGAAGCTAAGACTAAACAGAAGCTAGGGCATGGAACAAGAAACTTACTTGGTACAGGCGTGACCAAACAGTGTGACATAATCAGTGAAGCCAGGCCGACTGCCTGGCAAAGGCAACTTAAATAATGCCTCTGATTAGTGCTCGGGAAGCAGGTGAGCACTAATCAGAGACAGGTGAACACACTAAGTCGCCATGGTGACAAAAGCAAACAAGGAAGCTTAAACGGGAACTAAAGAAGTCCAAAACTAACAGGACATAACTAAACAAAACATGATCCGGACCACAGATCATGACAGAGCCCCACCGTTAAAAGACAGATTCCAGATGTCTAAAACACCAAAACAAAAACAAGGCAGAATCGAGAGTCATGGGAGGGCGGGAGGGGGACATGGTGGTGGGTCGCCAGGCCAAGTGGCCCCGAATCCACCGAGGCATAGTCATGTGGCGGCGGCGAGTGGAACGCCGCCACCACAGGCGAGGTGGGCGACCCGGGAAGGGCCACATGCGTGGCCGACGATCAGGTTGGCGCACTTGGCGTGGCGGACGACCAGGTAGTGGCCACAACCGTGGCAGACGAGGAGGCAGGCGCGTCGTCGTCATTGCAGGCGTGGAAGCCGCAGATGACGCAGGTGTGGGCGCAGCAGAAGAAGCAGGCAGCGAAGCAGGTAGCGAAGCAGGTAGCGAAGCAGGTAGCGAAGCAGGTAGCGAAGCTTGGCGTGGCGGGCGGCGAAGCTTGGCGTGGCGCTTCGGGCGGCGAAGCTTGGCGTGGCCATGGTTGGTCTTGGCATGGTTGGTCTTGGACTTGGTCTTGGCATGGTTGGTCTTGGACTTGGTCTTGGTCTTGGCATGGTTGGTCTTGGACTTGGTCTTGGTCTTGGCATGGTTGGTCTTGGACTTGGTCTTGGCATGGTTGGTCTTGGACTTGGTCTTGGTCTAGGCGAGGGTCTTGGTGTGGAGCTGGTACCGGAGCTTGGCGTCGTGGAGCTGGTACCGGAGCTTGGCAGCGTGGAGCTGGAACCGGAGCTTGGCAGCGTGGAGCTGGAACCGGAGCTTGGCAGCGTGGAGCAGGTACCGGTGTCTGGCGAGGAGCAGGTACCGGTGTCTGGCGAGGAGCAGGTACCGGTGTCTGGCGAGGTGCAGGTACCGGTGTCTGGCGAGGAGCAGGTACCGGTGTCTGGCGAGGTGCAGGTACCGGTGTCTGGCGTGGTGCAGGTACAGGTACAGGCTTCTGGCGTGGTGCAGGTACAGGAGATGGTGGCGTTTGCAAGCCCACTAGAGATGATGGTGGCCATGAGCATGGCGGAGGCGGTCTAGCTGGGGGTCGCGGCCTGGCATGCCGAAAGACTGGTGGTGGCGGCCAGGATGGAGGTTGCTGCCTGGTTGGGCGCAGCTGAGCCACCCCACCAGCACAGCCCCAGGCCCCAGCCCCCCCCTCAAGGGGAGGATACCAGACGCGCTCCTTGCGGTCTGGAACAGTCTTTAAGGGTGGGTAGCGGGAGGTCAGGAGGGGGGCATAATCCTCCCCTTTAAATTGTCCAGAAATTCTTTTTTCACCCCCCGCCTGAGATTGTGTGGGAGGACAGCGGGAAAAAGTCCTTGACGTGGGCGGGGCTAGAGTCCTTAGGAGCAGAGTCAAAGTCACTGGGGGCGGAGGTAATTGAAGTTGACAGAATCTATTTTTAGAAAAAGTGTCCTGATGGTACTTTATTTTAGGAAAAAAAGTCTTTAGGAGGTGGCTGACCAAGGGAGACAGATGGAAAAAAAAGAAAATCCTGATCAGTGTCTTCCCTTGAAGACGCTGGCGGAATGATGTCATCGCCGCGCGCCGTTTCAGTGACGTCCTCGGAAGTGGGCGGGGTGACGTCATTCAAAATGGATGTAGTTAAGTTGTTGTCAGAGTTCATTTAGCTTGCAGACCAATCTAAAAATTGTTTGGCAAAATGAGATATGGGATTACCAAAAAATGGCTGAGAGGAAGACTGGGCTGCATGTGGCGTGCTGTGTTCCGGAAGAGGAGTTTGGGGGAACGACGCGTCTTGGAAGGCGAAACGAAGCCTTTCTGGCGGCGCGTCTCCATCTCCTGGCTGTCAAAATGCGAAAGAACTGACTGCTGGCTTCACTCTGTCACGTGGGGGCTGCAGCTTGCTGCGGTTTGTTCTTTCAGTGCAAAAAGACGGCTCCGGACGAAGGCGTAAAGGTAGGATGAGATTTATTAACATAAATCACTCAACTACCAAAAACACAAACAACACAACAAAAAGAAAAGGCGGGCCTAAAACACGTGAAGCTAAGACTAAGCAGAAGCTAGGGCATGGAACAAGAAACTTACTTGGTACAGGCGTGACCAAACAGTGTAACATAATCGGTGAAGCCAGGCCGACTGCCTGGCAAAGGCAACTTAAATAATGCCTCTGATTAGTGCTCGGGAAGCAGGTGAGCACTAATCAGAGACAGGCGAACACACTAAGTCGCCATGGTGACAAAAGCAAACAAGGAAGCTTAAACGGGAACTAAAGAAGTCCAAAACTAACAGAACATAACTAAACAAAACATGATCCGGACCACAGATCATGACAAAAACTGCCTTTTGAAAAAGTGCAGGGGACAAAAGCAGTCTTTTGAAAAAGTGCAGACAAAAACTGCCTTTTTAAAAAGTGCAGGGGACAAAAACTGCCTTTTTAAAAAGTGCAGAGGACAAAAACTGCCTTTTTAAAAAGTGTAGGGGACAAAAACTGCCTTTTGAAAAAGTGCAGGGGACAAAAGCAGTCTTTTGAAAAAGTGCAGGGGAGAAAAACAGTCTTTTGAAAAGTACAGGGGACAAAAACAGCCTTTTGAAAAAGTGCAGGGTACATGTACATCCATGTTAATGCATCACTGACCAGACGCATAATGTGTGTGTGTGTGTGTGTGTGTGTGTGTGTGTGTGTGTGTGTGTGTGTGTGTGTGTGTGTGTGTGTGTGTGTGTGTGTGTGTGTGTGTGTGGCTGCATCAGACACATTGTACTCCCACGGTGTCATGTAGCGGCGCACAGTTTATACGGAAAGGCTTATGAGCTGCCTCTGCAATGTTTGAACAACAGAAGAAGGTGAAACGAGGCGCAAGGAAAACACTGCATACGTTTTTCTGTGTGGAAGATTCAAAAGACAAATAGCAAGTTCCACCCACCTACACACACACGCACACACACACACACACACACACACACACACACACACACACACACACACACACACACACACACACACACACACACACACACACACACACACACACACACACACACACACACACACACACACACACACACACCCACGCACACACACTTTCCAGAGTCCTTCAGAACAAATGTTAGGCTCCAACAAAGCAGACGACAAAGTTCATTGGAATTCTTTTTACATTCCACTAATGACTTTCCCTTTTCACTCTGCTGGTGAAATGTTCTCCTCCTGGCCGTTCACTTTGCCACCTTTCTCCTACGCGAGCATTTCCACAAAGACGAAGATCCTCTTGATTCAGAGCTTTTCTTGCAGTGTGGAATTAAAGTAGCTGCGTGGATTACCACAAACCTTCAATTGACACAGCTCATTCAATGAATCTATTATTCAATGCATCTCCTATTATCTAATGTAGCAAATAACCACCGAGTCTCCAACGAGTTTCAAAAGATGTTGAATTCACAGCTGTGGCTGTAGGCAACCTCCCGATTATGTAGTTGTTGTCACATGTTTACAATGAACTATTAATACTGTCATGTCAGGCCTGACTTTATTTTGTATTTTTCCTTACATCTGTAATAAGTGCTCTTATTTTCTTTTACTTACTGTTTGCCTCCTCTGGCCCGAGCGTTTTCTCCCTCACCTCTTCCAGATTGCCAATCAGGCTTCTTTATGTTCTAGAACATTGCAACGTGTTGTGTTGCTGGTGCTGCTGTTTCCTGTGCACTTCCCAGGTGCAATATTCCTACTTTGTTTGTGACATTCAAGACATGTTTACCTGCCCGCCGTCTCTGCATCCTGGGGTCCAAGACCGACAGAACCCAACAGACTAAGCAGTTGGCAATTTGTTCACTTTCTGCGCTAAATTTGTAACACTAACTAATTCAATTAAAAAATTATCAACGTTGTCATGAACAAAATAGTTGCTTATAAGTTATAATTATAATATTGTCAGAATTTGTATTCGTAAACACTGAGTTTGAACAGTTTCTAAAACTGGATCATAAAAATTAGTGCGTTGTTGTACTTGTTTGCTTAATGTATTCCATCATTTAATTCCACGTACTGATATGCTACTGTAAGGTCTTAAACCGCGTATGTGCATGCAAATGTTTTAAGTAAATGTTTTCCCCTAAGATTGTATTTCTTGTCTCTTATTGATGATTTAAGGGGCTGATTGATGACACTAGTTATATATACTGTATATACAATGGGGCAAAACATCTTTGGAGGGAGTTGAAAGTCCGTGTTGCCCCGCGACAGCCCCAAAACATCGCTGATCTAGAGCAGATCTGCATGCAGGAATGGGCCACAATAGCAGCAACAGTGTGTGAGAACCTCACAGAAAACGTTTGACCTCTGTCATTGCCAACAAAGGGTATATAACAAAGTATTGAGATTAACTTTTGTTATTGACCAAATACTTATTTTTCACCATCGTTTGCAAATAAATTCTTAAAAAAC
Organism: Entelurus aequoreus; assembly: GCF_033978785.1. NCBI lineage: Eukaryota > Metazoa > Chordata > Actinopteri > Syngnathiformes > Syngnathidae > Entelurus > Entelurus aequoreus. Next base: position 37,418,867 of record NC_084754.1, on the reverse strand, counting down.
TTGATTTTTTTGGGATTTTTTTTTTCATTCTGTCTCTCATAGTTGAGGTGTACCTATGATGACAATTACAGGCCTCTCTCATCTTTTTAAGTGGGAGACCTTGCACAATTGTTGACTAACTAAATACTTTTTTGCCCCACTGTGTATATATATATATATATATATATATATATATATATATATATATATATATATATATATATATATATATATATATACATATATATATATATATATACACACTACCGTTCAAAAGTTTGGGGTCACGTTGAAATGTCCTTATTTGTGAAGGAAAAGCACTTTAAACTAGTCTTAACTTTAAAGAAATACACTCTATACATTGCTAATGTGGTAAATGACTATTCTAGCTGCAAATGTCTGGTTTTTGGTGCAATATCTACATAGGTGTATAGAGGCCCATTTCCAGCAACTATCACTCCAGTGTTCTAATGGTACAATGTGTTTGCTCATTGGCTCAGAAGACTAATTGATGATTGGAAAACCCTTGTGCAATCATGTTCACACATCTGAAAACAGTGTAGCTCGTTACAGAAGCTACAAAACTGACCTTCCTTTGACCAGATTGAGTTTCTGGAGCATCACATTTGCGGGGTCAATTAAACGCTCACAATGTCCAGAAAAAGAGAACTTTCATCTGAAACTCGACAGTCTATTCTTGTTCTTAGAAATGAAGGCTATTCCACAAAATTGTTTGGGTGACCCCAAACTTTTGAACGGTAGTGTATATATATATATATATATATATATATATATATATATATATATATATATATATATATATATATATATATATATACATATAAAAATATATATATACATATTAAAAAAAAAAAAAATTAAAAAAAAAATATATATATATATATATATATATATATATATATATATATATATATATATATATATATATATATATATATATATATATATATATATATATACACACATATACATACACACACACACATATATATATATATACACACATATATGCAGTCGTGGTCAAAAGTTTACATACACTTGTAAAGAACATAATGTCATGGCTGTCTTGAGTTTCCAATCATTTCTACAAGTCTTATTTTTTTGTGATAGAGTGATTGGAGCACGTACTTGTTGGTCACAAAAAACATTCATTAAGTTTGCTTCTTTTATGAATTTATTATAGGTCTACTGAAAATGTGAGCAAATCTGCTGGGTCAAAAGTATACATACAGCAATGTTAATATTTGCTTACATGTCCCTTGGCAAGTTTTACCAGTTTTGGTAGCCATCCACAAGCTTCTGCTTGAATTTTTGACCACTCCTCTTGACAAAATTGGTGCAGTTCAGCTAAATTTGTTGGTTTTCTGACATGGACTTGTTTCTTCAGCATTGTCCACACGTTTAAGTCGGGACTTTGGGAAGGCCCTTCTAATACCTTAATTCTAGCCTGATTTAGCCATTCCTTTACCACTTTTGACGTGTGTTTGGGGTCATTGTCCTGTTGGAACACTCAACTGCCCCCAAGACCCAAACTCCGGGCTGATGATTTTGTGTGTGTGACCTCACCAATGCGCTTTTGGAAGAAAGGTTGAAAATTTCTATAAACACAAACCGCAACCTTGTGGACAGCCTTCCCAGAAGAGTTGAAGCTGTATTAGCTGCAAAAAGTGCACCGACATCATATTTAAACCCTATGGGTTAGGAATGGGATGGCACTTCAATTTCATATGTGAGTCAAGGCAGGTGGCCAAATACTTTTGGCAATATAAAATAATGTAACCTTTGGCCATTAAAAGACAGTCATTTCCAGGAGTTATCACACCTTCTGAGTAGCCTCTGATTTACTAATGGTTTCTAATGTTGTAAAAATGTGTAGAATAAATATTACTGTGGGGGGAGAGTGTGATCAGCGCGCCTGCAGGAGAAAAGGTCACCGCCTCTGTCCATGGTGCTGAAGACAGAGCACCATCAGACGGGGGCGTGGCAGTGCTGACGGCGAGACACAGCTGGCAGGTGATTAGACTTCCCAGGTGGTAGGAGTTGTCTAATCACCTGTTGTCTATAACAGTAGCGGTCGGGAACAGCAGGAGGAGGATTGGTGAGACTGAAAAGTCTGGAGAAAACTTTGCATAAAAGAACCATACGATCATTACAAAGCTTGTTAACCCTGCACGCTGGACTCCTGTCTGACAGTGGGACTGCAAGGAAGCGACTTCCACAATTAAATTACTACCTTTCTGTCAACGAAGATTTGCTTCAGCGTGCGACAAATAGTCATTTTGATAGTAGGCTATTATAGCTAATATAGACATTTACGTCATGTGTTGCCTTCATTATAACACTTATAGACTTAGGCTTTTCATTTTTCGTTTTTTGTATTTTTGGCCCAATATGGCTCATTCAACGTTTTGGGTTGCCGACCCACCGGCCTAAGCTATTGCTTCCTGTTGGTCAAAAAGCTTCTTACCCAGTTTAAAACCGAAACTCTGATGGCATACCGTTCTGATTTGTTCATGAAGATATTGTGATTAATTGTGTCAAATGCTTTTGTTCCAGTGGTTGTGTTGTGCAATAGAAATGACCATGTGGTCCCTCACTTACCAGACACTGGCACTGCTGACAGTTCTCCACCCACGTGTCGCCGCTGCCATAGGTCAGAGCGCCGTTCTGGTGCAGACACTGGCTGCTCAGCCGAGGGTCGCACTCGGGGCAGCAGAAGAGGTCGGCGCTGGGGTTGTCGCAGTCGCACACCATCCTGCGACACATCACTTGGCCGGCCTGGGGAAGAGGACCAAGGAAAAAAATGACACCCATTTAACACAAACAGGATCGGGACATGTTTGACAATGGAGAGCAGGGAGGAGGAGATATTGGTCAATAATAACATAGTGTTATTAGAAGTGATTTACAGAAAAGTCACTTATGCAAAAGCCCTCCACGTCACTTGTTGCGTAGTACACTCTAGTCCAGGGATGTCCAACATGCGGCCTGTGGGCCGTATCAGGCCCGCGAGATGAGTTTGCTAGTGTAAAATTGAGCTGCATTTTTAACCCTTGTGTAATGTTCATATTGTTGTTACTCAGCCAGCGTTTGTGGGTCTGATGGACCCGTTGCATTTTGTGGCTTTTAATGCCTCACAATCAAACACTTTTATGTTAAAATACTGAATAGATGTTTATTGGGATAAGGTAAACATCTGTTCAGTAAACATTTGTTACTCAGCCAAACACTGGCTGAGTAACAACAATATGAACGTTGCACGGAACATTTCTCTGCCAGTTTCTGCATCCCACAGGGATTCTTCTTTTGTGTTTCTGCACCTGCGGCTCCCACACAAGGTTGCAACATTGTTTGTCAACACTGTCTGCTCTCATTTTCTCGCACATTTGACCCTCTGATGTTCTGTGTACCTACACCCTGTCCTCCTCCTGTCTAGGCCTGCTGTGTGTGCGTGTGTGTGTGTGCGTGTGTGTGTGGTACACAGAACATCAATTTCCACACCTCTTTTATGTATATGTAATATAAATGTGTAGGGGGGGTGTATGGTGTGTGGTCATTAAATATGTATTGTGATATATGTTCTTCACAGAAAATGAGCCAAAGTCAGTGAGTCTCAGTTTGTAAAATTAATTAATTGTATCCTTTTTCTTTTAATAAAAAATTAAAACGGGTCCCACAGACCCGAACACCACACAAGGGTTAAATAAAAGAAACTGCTGTTCTAAGTGTGTCCACCGAATGTCGCAATAGCCATTCTGTCCAGTAAGCAAATAGTTTATACCGGGGCGGAAAGTATACCGACAAGAAGTACACGGTAAAGCGAGGCTGCGATTCCTCCCACTCGACCCAACGTAAAACAAAGAGGAGTAAAATAAAGACTTAAAATGCTGCATGAGACACTGCACATTGATAGAGTTCTGTGGAAATTATTGTCTTCTGTGCAAATTTAAAGAAAGTGAAGAGTGTGATTTACTGCAATACTGTCAGTCTTTCAGGTTTTTATTAGAGATGTCCGATAATATCGGACTGCCGATATTATCGGCCGATAAATGCTATAAAATGTAGTATCGGAAATTATCGGTATCGGTTTCAAAAAGTAAAATGTATGACTTTTTAAAACGCCGCTCTGTACACGGACGTAGGGAGAAGTACAGAGCGCCAATAAACCTTGAAGGCACTGCCTTTGCGTGCCGGCCCAGTCACATAATATCTATGGCTTTTCACACACATAAGTGAATGCAAGGCATACTTGGTCAACAGCCATACAGGTCACACTGAGGGTGAACGTATAAACAACTTTAACACTGTTATAAATATGCGCCACACTGTGAACCCACACCAAATAAGAATGACAAACACATTTCGGGAGAATATCCACACCGTAACACAACATAAACACAACAGAACAAATACCCAGAACCCCTAACTCTTCCGGGACGCTACAATATACACCCCCTTGTTACATTGTTTAATGCATCCAGCTGGGCATCACAACAAAATTAGCCATAATAATGTCTTAATTCCATGACTGTGTCAGGACTTGGTCCTTGGCGTGGTTTGTTCTCCCAGAAGGCAACGGAAAATTGATGTGAATTTAAATACATGTTTATTAGTGATGGGTCCGGCAACACAGATGCATCGGCGCATGCGTCGAGCTCATAGAGCGATACCCTGTGTCGGTGCGCGTATCGCTTTTAGAAAGTCACGTGACCGAACACGAGCTGTTCTGGTCACGTGACCGCTCATGAACTGTATCGCACTGACGCCTGCGCGCCAAACTGTGTTTATTAGGAAGCGGCGCAACGCGTGTTGTTGACGAACACCGTTAGGGCCGCTTGTTGTCACTGTCACTCAAAGTTGCATTTCAAAATTACACAGAATAAATGTGTTTATTTTGTTTAGAATTCAGATGGGTTTGATTTGGTGCGCGGCATATATTGGCTGTGCGGCGCACGGTGTGCGCGGAGGACGCTTGAGCACTGCGCAATTGCGCAGGCGCGCACCTTAGAGGTAACGTTGCTCACAGGGCACAGAGGAGGCGTCAGTGCGATACAGTTCGCGTATCGGTCACGTGACCAAAGCAGCTCATGATCGGTCACGTAACTTTCTTAAAGCGGTACGCGCACCGACACAGGGTTTTGCTCTATGAGCTCGACGCATGCGCCGATGCATGTGTTGCAGGACCCATCACTACTGTTACTAGAGAAGGTACAGGACTGACGGCGTGGCAAAGTTGGTAGAGTGGCCGTGCCAGCAATCGGAGGGTTGCTGGTTACTGGGGTTCAATCCCCACCTTCTACCATCCTAGTCACGATACATGTTCACATTATTTGACTGTATCTAAAAAAGATAAAAATATATTTTTATTTAAATGAAGATATGAAATAATCCTAAATGAAATACAATGACTTGGTTTATATTATTGTATATACTAGGTCATAAAATCAGTGTCAGTTGAGTCGGTCCATAGGTTGCCTGTAGGGATTTTTAATGTCCAGCAGATGTCAGTATTTAGTGACACAGTATCGACACAGTATCAATACAGTTTTGCAATGTGTCGAAACGCTTCATGAGGCCTCATCAACCCATCACTAATGTTTATTTCAATTAATCAAAAAAGGTGTAAACAAAAGGCGGTCACAGTGGAGGTACAAAACGACTATGAAAACAAAACACTAGCACAAAGGCAGAACTAGGACATAAAACAAAACTTGCAAACTACGGCTTGAATAAAGAAAACTTACTTGGAACCAGAACAGGACATGAAAAAGAGCAGCATGGATCATGAACAAGGGGGTGTAGAAAGTGTGTCAAGAGTGATGTCGCCAGGCCGACTGCCTGGCAACAATGGCCTTAAATACTAGTGACATGATTGGTGAAAACAGGTGCGTGACTGAAAATGTGAAAACGTGAGACAGGTGCGTGACATGAGGATGTGAACCAGGTGAAACTAATGATTACTATGGTGACAAAGCAAGGGAGTGAAGACAAGAACTAAAAAGTGTCCAAAAACCAAGCAAAACAAAAACATGATCAACACAGACATGACAGAGCCCCCCCCTTACGGACAGATCCCAGATGTCCAAAAACAAAATAAACAATGATCAATAGTCATGGGAGGGCGGGAGGGGAACATGGCGGTGGGTCGCCAGACCAAGTGTCAGGTGGCGGCGACGCGTAGAGCGCCGCTGTACCAGGCGAGGTGGGCGACCTGGGAATGGCCACATTCGTGGCCGAAGAGGAGGTGGATGCACTTGGCGTGGCGGACGACCAGGTAGTGGCCACATCCATGGCCGACGAGGATGCAGACGCGTCGTCATCGTGGCAGGCGTGGAAACAGCAGACGAAGCGGTCACGGGTGCCGTAGACGAAGCAGGCGGCGGGTCTTGGCGTGGAGCATCAGGCGGCGAAGCTTGGCGTGGGGCGTCAGGCGGCGAAGCTTGGCGTGGGGCGTCAGGCGGCGAAGCTTGGCGTGGGGCGTCAGGCGGCGAAGCTTGGCGCGGCGGGTCGTGGTCTTGGCATGGCGAGTCGTGGTCTTGGCATGGGGTGTCTTGGCATGGGGGTGCTTGGTCTTGGTCTTGGCGTGGAGCAGCTATGGGCGGCACTTGGCGGTGTGGAGCAGCTACGGGCGGAAATTGGCGGCGTGGAGCAGCTACGGGCGGCACTTGGCAGCGTGGAGCTGGTACCGGAGCTTGGCGTGGTGCTGCGACAGGTGCCTGGCGTGGTTCTGCGACAGGTACCTGGCGTGGTGCTGCGACAGGTGCCTGGCGTGGAGCAGCTAACCGTGGTGCTAGCTGTGGAGCAGCTACAGGTGCTAGCTTTGGTGCAGGTGGAGGTGGCCTAGCTGGGGGTTGTGGCTTGGCAGACCGAAAGCCCGGTGGTGGCTGCCGTGCTGGAGGCTGTGGCTTGGCATGGTGACAGACTGGTGGTGGCGGCCGGGATGGAGGTTGCTGCCTGGTTGGGTGCAGCTGAGCCACCCCACCAACACAGCTCCCGGCCCCAGCCCCCCCCCTCAAGGAGCGGATACCAGACGCGCTCCCTGCAGTCTGGCATCTTCTTTAGGGGTGGGTGGGGGGAGGTCAGGAGGGGGGCAGAATCCTCCCCTCCAAACTGTCCAAAAAGTATTTTTTCTACCTGGGATTGAGTGGTTGAAAAAAAAAATTGTGTGACTTGGGCGTGGCTTGAGCCCTGGGGGGCGGGGGATCGAAAGAAAAAGAGTTGAAAAAAAATTCCTGGTCTGTGCTGTCATCAGGGCGAAGCTGGGCTGCTTGCTGCTTGCTTCCGCCCGGAGGGGGAGGAGCTTGCGGGAGTGAGGCGTCCTCTCTGCTTGCAGAAGTCCTCCGTCTAGGGCGACGCTTCCGCGGCTGGGGCGACGTGCCAACGTCGTCCTCGGACCAAATGGGGCACAATGGCACCAGTCTTCCATCTGGCCCCCACATCAGGTCTCTGTGCTCCATGGAGGAGTAGCGCAGCGTTTCCTCCTCCATCGCGCGCAGGACCGCCCAAGAAGCCTCGTACAAAACGTCCAATTTTCTTGTGGGAGAACTTTTATGCTGGTGACATACTGTCAGGACTTGGTCCTTGGCGTGGTTTGTTCTCCCAGAAGGCAACGGAAAATTGGCGCGTGCGAGACGTGAATTTAAATACATGTTTATTTTAATTAATCAAAAAAGGTGCAAACAAAAGGCGCTCACAGTGGAGGTACAAAACGACTATGAGAACAAAACACTAGCACAAAGGCAGAACTAGGACATAAAACAAAACCTGCAAACTACGGCTTGAATAAAGAAAACTTACTTGGAACCAGAAGAGGACATGAAAAAGAGCAGCATGGATCATGAACAAGGGGGTGTAGAAAGTGCACTGTCTCTAATGTGACTATTTTTCATACACAGTGTGCCTCCTGTACACTGGGGGGCGCTTATTTCCTTTTGTTTATTTATTTTCCGGTTGACCTATATGACGTCACACTAGGCCAGGGGTGTCCAAAGTGCGGCCCGGGGGCCATTTGCGGCCCGCAGCTAATTGTTTACTGGCCCGCCACACATTCCTGAATTGCTATTGCAAAAATTAAAAAAAACATAAAAAAATGGAATGAGGTGAAATCTAACTAGAAAAAGTTGCAATGTTGACACAAAGCTGCCATGCAGGCTGTTTTTTTTGTTTTGTCTATCTTTATTTGTCTTTGTTTGCCATTGCTAAAAATAAAAAATAAAAAATTAATGTTATAATGGATTATTGACCTATTCAAGGCTCCAATTATTTCAAATATTTCACTTTAAAATGTTTTATGTGGAAAATATTGCTGAAAATATTGTGTGGTTGCCATACAAAAACATCAACGTTTTCTTTGACTAAAGAGCATAAAACAAACAAAATAATAGTTCAAACGTAAAATCGACAGATATATCTGAAATTGATCTTGTAACTTAAGTGTTGAAGGTAAAAAAAAAATATATCATTTTATATGAGTGGGGCTCCTTTTGGATCCCAAATATATTTAATGGGATTTTATTTATCTTTTCACTGTGATTACTCAAAAATAATAATGAATTAAAATCAATGGTGTCCTGCATTATTGATCTTTTTAAGGCAAATACTGCATATTTCAATTTTATTATAAAAAAACAAAGTTCTTTTTGACAGAAAAGGCTTTTTTAAAAAACTTTATATCAACCTGAAGTTGATATACTGAAGTGATTTACTGTAAGCGTTAAATAAATAAAAATAATAAAAATTTGACTTGTTTTTAACATTTTAATGACTTAGACCCTTTATGGTCCCCGGAAGCCCTAAAGGTAAAACATTTTTTTTTTTAAATCCATATATTTTGTTATGGTTTGAAAATGAAAAATATCAAAATGGCCCCCGCATACTTTAATTTTTACGTGTGCGGCCCTCAGTGGAAAAAGTTTGGACACCCCTGCACTAGGCGTATGTGGCTTCTAACAAGTTAAGAGCCTAGCTATGTCGTAAAGTCCGCTGTAATATTGGCACAGATTACAAATATTAGGTCTCTGTGGGGGGCTTGGCCTGCGGACCTGCAGCGAAGCGGGGTGTGTCGACCGGCTTCGAGATTAGCGACAGGTGCGTAGATGGCGCACCTGGGTTGGCCCATCTAATCAGCTGTCGCTCTGTTGAAAAGCAGCAGCCGGGAAGGAGAGGGTTGTTGGTGGTGGAGTGCAAGCGAAAGCGAGACAGACGACACACTGGAAGGAAAACCATTTGTGTGCTCAATAGATAAAAAGAGACTCATCACAAAATAAATCATTGTTCAGAACCATGAACGCCGCTGTCATGTCAGTGATTGGTGGTCAGAGGAGAGAGAGTCTTCCACAGTCTCTAATGGCTATGCTGATGTTAAATAGCAGACAGCATCAAGAAATGATCTAATATTGCACTACGGACATGACACTACCACCAAGGATGTATCGGGGCGGAGACAGGTCCAAAGTCAAGAAAGACTGACGGCAGAGAGTTTTTTCGAAATAACTTTGAACAGAGAATCATGAAAAAAAAACTTTTCAAAATCTCAAAAGTTATTTCACATCACAGCAAAGGCTCTGTGGATTGATGGAAGGAGTTTTAAATCCCAAGGAATAGAGAGTTACCGACTGGATACTGTTCCAGATTAACTTGGTTGATATTGCTCTGGACTATCTTGTGGAATACAGAGTTATTTTTAATCAGTTTGCGTGAAGAGGTTTGTGTACGCTTTGTTAGTCCCCTTGTGATTTGCAATACTTGCTTAATTCTCTTTCATATTTTGTTCGAAAGTCAGCATTCTGCATTCTACAATCCACAGAGGCACTATGGAGAGACTACTGACCAACTGCATCTCTGTCTGGACTGCAGCCTGCAATGCCTCAGACTGGAAGTCTCTGCAGAGAGTGGTGAGGACGGCGGGAAAGATCATCAGGACTCCTCTTCCTCCTATCCGGGAGATCGCTGCCTGACCAGGGCTCAGAAAATCACTAGAGACTCCTCCCACCCCCACCAAGGACTGTTTTCACTGCTGAACTCTGGAAAGAGGTTCCGCAGCCTGCGTAGCAGAACCTCCAGGTTCTGTAACAACCTCTTCCCTCAGGCCATAAGACTCTTGAACGCATCAAAATAATACCCCCAATTCCCCCCAAAACTCGCTGGACTATAAAGACAATACAACATACATCCATAAAGGTGCAATATATTTATCTGTACAGTAAACTATTTATATCTGCACCTTCTTTTGTAAATGCAAGCACCTTATTGCTCTTTTATCCTGCACTAAAACCAGCTAATGTGCCGAAATTGTGTTCCTATCTGTAATGCAAAGTTCAAATTTGAATGACATTAAAGGAAGTCTAAGTCGAAGTCTAAATAAGCCGACATTCAACATTTCCTTAGTTAACTTACTAAATAAATCTCTGTTTCTTTTTCCTACCATCGATGCACTTGAAAATGTTCTGTTCTTTTAATTTGAGAAGCAAATAAACAGTCTCGTCTTCATTACAATTGTTGCTACGTTTTTAATGAATGGTATCTGCTTCCAGGTTTGATCTCGCGCTGTGAGGCTGGCGAAGGCACAACACGAAGGGTCCCTTTGGCCACACACCCCCCTCGAGAGATCTGGTTTCCAATCGCATAATCCTGGTATGGTAGTCTGACTTTTAAAAAACCGAACACAATCGGTTCAAAGTGTTTCCACTTCCATATTTCAAACTGAACTGAGGGTTGGACTCCGCCAAGGCTGCCCTTTGTCACCGATTCTGTTCATAACTTTTATGGACAAAATTTCTAGGCGCAGTCAGGGCCTAGAGGGGATCCGGTTTGGTGGCTGTAGGATTAGGTCTCTGCTTTTTGCAGATGATGTGGTCCTGATGGCTTCATCTGGCCAGGATCTTCAGCTCTTACTGGATCGGTTCGCAGCCGAGTGAGAAGCGACTGGGATGAGAATCAGCACCTCCAAGTCCGAGTTCATGGTTCTTGTCAGAAAAAGGTGGAGTGCCATCTCAGGGTTGGGGAGGAGATCTTGCCCCAAGTGGAGGAGTTCAAGTACCTCTGAGTCTTGTTCACGAGTGAGGGAAGAGTGGATCGTGAGAGCGACAGGCGATTTGGTGCGGCGTCTTCAGTAATGCGGACGCTGTATCGATCCGTTGTGGTGAGGAAGGAGCTGAGCCGGAAGGCAAAGCTCTCAATTTATTGGTCGATCTACATTCCCATTCTCACCTATGGTCATGAGCTTTGGGTTTATGACCGAAAGGACAAGATCACGGGTACAAGCAGCCAAAATGAGTTTCCTTCGCAGGGTGGCGGGGTTCTTACTTAGAGATAGGGTGAGAAGCTCTGTCATCCGGGGGGAGCTCAAAGTAAAGCCGCTACTCCAGATGAGGTGGTTCGGGCATCTGGTCAGAATGCCACCCGAACGCCTCCTTAAGGGAGGTGTTAAGGGAACGTCCGACTGGTAGGAGGCCATGAGGAAGACCCAGGACACGTTAGGAAGACTATGTCTCCCGGCTGGCCTGGGAACGCCTCGGGATCCCCCGGGAGGACGAAGTGGCCGGGGAGAGGGAAGTCTGGGCTTCCCTGCTTAGGCTGATGCCCCCGCGATCCGACCTCGGACAAGCGGAAGAAAATGGATGGATGTTAGAGAAATTTGACTAATTTAGTGCATGTGTTTCAGCATGTGTCCCTTTTTCTGTGATTTTTCAACTTTTGACAAGTTTCATCCATTTGAAGCATCCGAGAACCAATTAAGTTTGTAGGTCTTGGTTGCACTGTAATATAAAAAAAATACCTATTCAAATAACACTGCTGTGACTTTTAGTCCCACAATGAGTGTATGGAAACTTTTTGACACACAGGCTGATCCCAGGGCACTCAATCAAAAGGCTGTAGCTTTAAAAGCCACTGATCCAGTGATGAGCTAAAGTGGCCCACCTGGGGCAGCGAGCAGACTGAAACAATGAACTGTTTGCATATTGCATGTTGCCTCCATCTGGCCTCAGTCCAGTCTCTGTGATGCCTGACCTTCTCCTTCGCCCCCTTTGTCACCCCATCCTCTAAACATCCAGCTGCATCCTCCCAAACAACAATGTCTACTGTTTACCCCTCGGCTCAGTCAACCCGCTCAATGCAACTAATATTGACAGGCAGCTCTTCAATCTCAGGAATCAATTAATATGACTCTTTCCATTAGGGAGCCACTTGTGCCCCCGCTTCTTTGTAATCAAATGAATCATTTGCTGCTTGATCGTTCGCCACCGACGCTAATCTGCCGTAATCACCTTCCACTCCCGACAGACACTTGGCATTAGCTTGAGGGGAACACTGGATAGTAGCGGGTGTGACATGTTTGGGATGATCGGTTTGAAATTACCCACTGTTTTTTTGAACACCCATTTCTACTGAAACAGAGTAAGTAAGTATACGGGACAAAAATATAAACGCATCATTTTAGTTTTTTTTTCATAAGTTGAACTCAAAGATGTAAGACTTTGACTTTTTCACAAAAGACCCATTCCTCTCAAATATTGTTGACAAATCTGTCTAAATCTGTTAGTGCAGGGTTTCCCACACATTCATTTATTTATGGCGGCCCGCCACGAAATAATTACGTCCGCCACAAAAAAAAAAAAAAATGAAGAAAAAAAAAAAAATAAAAAAAAATAAATTGTCCTCTCCAGCTTCTCAGGCAAATCATATAGTTGATGTAGATGCCCATATCGGCTGTTCAGATTTACTTTACAAAAGAGAAGTGTAGGATACTTCTCTTGTTGCCTTATTTGTATTTGACTTTATTAAATGTATTTATATTAGAAACACAACATGTGTATAAAACAAAGGGTGCAAAGTCTGCAGGCAGTAGGAAACACATGGTTAAGTGTAGGGAGTAAAACTGATGGCAGTCTAAAGTTCAAGATTTTTGGAGCTCTTTGTTCAGTGGATCAGATGTTTGATGAAGCTCTGTGTCTATCTACCACCACTACTGTTTTCTGTTTATTTGTTACTGACTGTGGCAGGACACCTCTGCCTCTGTTTCACTTTATGTTGCTGGTAAACAATATGGTTGTAGTAGTAGGCTAAAGTTAAATTATTTAGTATGCACTAATTAAAGGGGCAGAGCTTTGAGACATTTTAGCTTTTATATTTTATAAGATATATTTTTTGTAAGAACCACAATTAATAAATATATTTCAGTGAATAACTTATTGTTCAAATCTGTATATAAATATGTACATAAAGTGTTGTAATTATATTGTAAAATGGATGGATGGATGGATGGATGGATGGACGTTTAAAACAAAACTGTTATTATTAATTAGTAAGTATACATTTTTTGAGCCTTTTTAGAGAAAATCAAATCATTGTAGTACATTTTGCAAATTACTCGATGATGTCATGGTGACCACGCCCATAGCCACGCCCCCGCCGCCACGGGTATCTTGGCAGTTTATGGGAAACACTGTAGTGAGCATTTTTTCTTTGCCAAGATAATCCATCCCACCTCACAGGTGTGGCATATCAAGATGCTGATTAAAGGCCTACTGAAAGCCACTACTACCAACCACGCAGTCTGATAGTTTATATATCAATGATGAAATCTTAACACTGCAACACATGCCAATACGGCCGGGTTAACTTATAAAGTGCAATTTTAAAATTCCCGCCACACTTCCGGTTGAAAAACTCCTTTGGATATGATTTATGCGCGTGACGTCACAAAAGCAACGGAAGTGGTTGGACCCCATCGGACCCGATAGAAAAGCCTCTTGTTTTCTTCGACAAAATTCCACATTATTCTGGACATCTGTGTTGGTGAATCTTTTGCAGTTTGTTTAATGAACAATGGAGACTGCAAAGAAAAACGTTGTAGGTGGGATCGATCGGTGTCTTAGCGGCTAAGTACAATACTGTAATATCTGTGATATTTGCATTAGTGTACTGTGTCTTTAAGGGTTTGGGGAACGCGCATGCGCGAGTGAGTTGGCGGAGAACTTGTGTGTGTGAGCGTGAGTTTTGGCTAACAGCAGCTCGTGTATGTGTGTGCGTTACTTTTTGAACTACAACCAGTTACCGCTTTTTAATAAAGCGATTGAGCAGCGCTTCCTCGTCTGTGTGACTCCTTCTCCACTGCGGGGCATTACAATACTTACAGCAACACAACAAGGACTACTTACTACGCCTAGCCGATGCTTGCCGCCAAACCCACGGATGAAGTCCTTCGTCGTGCCGTTGATCGCTGGAATGCAGGTGAGCACGGCTGTTGATGGGTTTCTATCTTCATTTGAGAACGATGCTACGCGCTAGCTCAGTAGCTAAGTGTGTCACCGATGTATTGTCTTGGAGATAAGTCACTTTAAATGTCCATTTCGCGTGCTCGACTCTCATTTTCAAGAGGATATAGTATCCGAGGTGGTTTAAAATACAAATCCGTGATTCACAATAGAAAAAGGAGAGAGTACATAGTTCTGTGAGGTCTGGTTGCTAAGTTAGCTTCAATGGCATCGTTAGCACAGCATTGTTAACCTTCGCCAGCCTGGAAATCATTAACCGTGTATTTACATGTCCACGGTTTAATAGTATTGTTGATTTTCTATCTATCCTTCCGGGTCAGGGGTTTATTTTTTTTGTTTCTATATGCAGTTAAAGCACGATGCTATCACGTTAGCTCGTAGCTAAAGCATTTCGCCGATGTATTATCGTGGAGATAAAAGGCACTGAATGTCCATTTTGCGTTCTCGACTCTCATTTTCAAGAGGATATAGTATCCGAGGTGGTTTAAAATACAAATCCGTGATCCACAATAGAAAAAGGAGAGAGTGTGGAATCCAATGAGCCAGCTTGTACCTAAGTTACGGTCAGAGCGAAAAAAGATACGTCCATCACTGCCTCTCAAGTCGTTCACTGTAACGTTCCTCATCTACGAATCTTTCATCCTCGCTCAAATTAATGGGGTAATCATCACTTTCTCGGTCCGAATCTCTCTCGCTCCATTGTAAACAATGGGGAATTGTGAGGAATACTAGCTCCTGTGACGTCACGCTACTTCCGCTACAGGCAAGGCTTTTTTTTTATCAGCGAGCAAAAGTTGCGAACTTTATCGTCGATTTTCTCTACTAAATCCTTTCAGCAAAAATATGGCAATATCGCGAAATGATCAAGTATGACACATAGAATGGATCTGCTATTCCCGTTTAAATAAAAAAAAATCATTTCAGTAGGCCTTTAAATGGCATGAGTATTGCACAGGTGTGCCTTAGGTTGCCCACAATAAAAGGCCAATCTGAAATGTACAGTTTTATCACACAGCACAATGCCACAGATGTTGCAAGTTTTGAGGGTACGTGCAGTTGGCATGCTGACTTCCCTACCATAAACTGTCTGCAAAGGCCTTACAGAGAATTTGGCAGTACATCCAACCAGCCTCACAATCACAGACCACGTGTTACCACACAAGCCCAGCACCTCCACATTCATCAGGGGCACCTCCATGATCATCAGCTGCAACACCCATCCATCCATTCATCTTCTTCCGCTTATCCGAGGTCGGGTCGCGGGCGCAGCAGCCTAAGCAGAGAAGCCCAGACTTCCCTCTCCCCAGCCACTTCGTCCAGCTCCTCCCGGGGGATCCCGAAGCGTTCCCAGGCCAGCCGGGAGACATAGTCTTCCCAACGTGTCCTGGGTCTTCCCTGTGGCCTCCTACCGGTCGGACGTGCCCGAAACACCTCCCTAGGGAGGCGTTCGGGTGGCATCCTGACCAGATGCTCGAACCACCTCATCTGGCTCCTCTCCATGTGGAGGAGCAGCGGCTTTACTTTGAGCTCCTCCCGGATGACAGAGCTTCTCACCCTATCTCTAAGGTAGAGCCCCGCCACCCGGCGGAGGAAGCTCATTTTGGCCGCTTGTACCCGTGATCTTGTCCTTTCGGTCATAACCCAAAGCTCATGACCATAGGTGAGAATGGGAACGTAGATCGACCGGTAAATTGAGAGCTTTGCCTTCCGGCTCAGCTCCTTCTTCACCACAACGGATTGATACAGCATCCGCATTACTGAAGACGCCGCACCGATCCGCCTGTCGTTCTCACCATCCACTCTTCTCTCACTCGTGAACAAGACTCCGAGGTACTTGAACTCCTCCACTTGGGGCAAGGTCTCCTCCCCAACCCGGAGCTGCAACACTTGGCTTGCAAAACTAAATAATTTCTGCACAAAGGGTGAGAAACCATCTCAGGGAAGCTTATCTGCATGTTGTAAATGTTGTAAATGGAGTGGCCCATGTGGGGGTGGAGTTGTGGTATGGGCAGGCGTATGTTATGGACAACGAACGCAAGTGGATGTTATTGATGGCATTTTGAATGCACAGAGATACCAATACTTGACAATCAAGGCACACTGGTTGCCAAGAAGGCTTCTCTCTATGCTGGCCTTGCCTCTCAGTCGAGGCTGGATTGTTCTTAAACGCTTTGTGTTTGGATTGTTTATTATTATCCTTCTACTTTCATTGCATTTATGAGGCCTTTAACATACATGAAAACTCCAACAATTTTTGCAGGCGCATCAGGTTTATATTTTTGGAGGCCTTAAAACATTATTATTATTTTTTTAAATGACCCCCTGCTAGCAGATTCACGTATCATCACAAGAATCGATGGAGACATCTATCAAGAGAGGACGCATGCAAAAGTCTCAAGAAGCCATATTTGAAAATAAACAGGAAGTCATCTTGGTTTCCGTTTTAGGCTAAAAACATGAGGGTTTTATTTTAACCAACTCCTTCATGGGACTTTGCAGAGGTGGGACCAAGTTATTGCTTTGCAAGTCACAAGTAAGTCTCAGGTCTTTGCCCTCAAGTCTCGAGTCAAGTCCCGAATCAAGACAGGCAAGTCCCGAGTCAAGTCCAAAGTCAAGACTGGAAAGTCTCAAGTCAAGTCCCAAGTCCTGCATTTTGAGTTTCGAGTCCTTTCAAGTCCTTTTAACCACAGACTAATATTTTTACACAGATTGTGTATGCTTTTAAAACGCTGTATTTATTCATTAAAACAAGTGCATTTGAAATTGCAGGGAAAAAAATAGTGCTGACATTGCAATTCATAATAGCACTATTAACCAGTCATTTTAATAGTTTAAACAATTTTAAACATTTAACTCATTCCTTTACAGAATAAACACATTTGCAAAAACAAACATTAACATACTATTGGTTGTATTTTATGAAAATAATATTACCACAGAGTTGAGAAGGAGCAAAGATCTTCAATATTTGTATGTGAAAATCACAAATAAATCTTCTGGGGGAGGATGACCCCCCTACAGGGGTTTGGTTTACAAACTTTCAGCCCCACCTAAAACAAAATTCACCAGCCGCCACTGATTATGATGCATTCTCATTTTAGGCAAAATATAAGACAATACTTTCTTAACAGTATAATTGTAACCAGGAATAAGTCTTCAAGTAACAATATTCAAATACTAACATTGTTGGGTAAAACAGCATTTGGTTTTATTCTGAATGTAGTGAAACAAATTGGTGGTTTTAGCTGATATAAAGACTTTCAGGTGTTTATATATGTTTAAGTATTTGGCAGACGCTTTTATCCAAAGCGACATACATAAAAAAATACATACATAACAATCACTGTAAACATGATCATTTAAGGGAAGAATGTAATACAAAATATCAATACAAAGTGTCAAGACAGAATAAACTCTCTGCTGCTGCAGCAACAGAGATACAGTCTATAGGTCCCTAAGATATATAGATATCTAATGTATTCATACATTGTTTATGTAGGATATACGCATGTATATATAACCTAATCATATTGTTTCTTCAATTTAAAAATAGCTTACCGTTTTTTCCCCCCTTCTGTGGGATTATATTCCCAGTTTTGATCTCGGACGTCTGGTCACTTATAGCGTATAAGAATATTATATTACTGTTAAGCAAACTATGAATAATAAAACTCGCCAAAACATGTGTCCGTTATCATAGCTACACGTATGACAAAAAACCGCGTGAAAATCAGTGGTATTCAGTGAGGTAAGATGAATTAAATGCGCTGACAGTTCATTGCTCCTGCCAAATCAATTGCACTGGGTGGAGCGGATCACCACTCCAAGATGGCGGCCCCGCGTCTCGTCTGCGCCAGTAGGCAGTAGCGCTCGATGCTGCGTACCCTTATAAGATGTCTATGGTTATAACGTTAGCAGTGAGTTTACAGCCTCACTGATTTAACTACACAGCAAATAAAAGTCATGTTACTTAGCCAATAAACGTTATCTTACATTCAAAACTTACCCTTCTTTGTGCAACTTCAAATGTCGAAGGAAGTTGGAAGTTGTTGCGTCTCCGTCTGTAATATTCGAACTGCGTGATTTGCATACGCAATTCGTTTTTTGTTGACCAAGTCGTAGTTTTTATACCCGAACGAAACCAACTTTGGCATAATTGTTTCTCTCTGCCGCATTGTTTGACAACTCTTGTTCGGTGGTTGTCCTGCAATTTGATTGGCTGAATGCTGTGTGATGACAACAACGTATAACTAATTTGATTGGCTGTTGTACTGACAGCACACCAGCTGACAGGCAGCACACACGCTGATAGACAGACAGACACGTATAAAATGAAAGCTACGGAGCGCTCCCAAATAACTTTTTAAGCTTTGGGTTTTGGGGAAAGTAGCAAGTCATGTCAAGTCAAAAGGCTCAAGTCCAAGTGAAGTCACAAGTCATTGATGTTAAAGTCTAAGTCGAGTTGCAAGTCTCTTTACATTTCGTCAAGTCGAGTCTAAAGTCATCAAATTCATGACTCGAGTCTGACTCGAGTCCAAGTCATGTGACTCGAGTCCACACCTCTGGGACTTTGACCTAATGAGTTGTGGTTAAAATTAGAGATGTCCAATAATGGCTTTTTTGCCGATATTTCGATATTGTCCAACTCTTAATTACCGATTCCGATATCAACCGATACCGATATATACAGTCAAGGAATTAACACATTATTATGCCTAATTTTGTTGTAATGCCCCACTGGATGCATTAAACAATGTAACTTTACCATGAATTGATTAATGTGGACCCCGACTCAAACAAGTTGAAAAACTTATTCGGGTGTTACTATTTAGTGGTCAATTGTACGGAATATGTACTGTACTGTGCAATCTACTAATACAAGTTTCAATCAATCAATCAAAAACAAGGTTTTCCAAAATAGGAGAACAACTTCAACTCCAGTTATGGAAAAAAGTGCCAAAATGGCACTGCCATATTTATTATTGAAGTCACAAAGTGCATTATTTTTTTTAAATGCCTCAAAACAGCAGCTTGGAATTTGGGACATGCTCTCACTGAGATAATCCTGATACCCACTACAACTATGGGAAATACTATACTTTGACTTTCACAAAGTGCATTATTAGGTAGGCAGGGTTGGGTTGGGGCGGGGTTTTGTGGTAGCAGGGGTGTATATTGTAGCGTCCCGGAAGAGTTAGTGCTGCAAGCGGTTCTGGGTATTTGTTCTGTTGTGTTTATGTTGTGTTATGGTGCGGATGTTCTGGCGAAATGTGTTTGTCATTCTTGTTTGGTGTGGGTTCACAGTGTGGCGCATATTTGTAACAGTGTTAAAGTTGTTTATACACTCACCCTCAGTGTGACCTGTATTGCTGTTGACCAAGTATGGATTGCATTCACTTGTGTGTGTGAGAAAGCCGCATATATTATGTGACTGGACCGGCACGCTGTTTGTATGGAGGAGAAGCAGACGTGACGACAGGTTGTAGAGGATGCTAAAGGCAGCGCCTTTAAGGCACGTCCCCAATATTGTTGTCCGGGAGAAATTCGGGAGGGGCACTGAAATTCGGGAGTCCCCCGGGAAAATCGGGAGGTTGAAACCGATACCGATAATTTCCGATATTACATTTTATCGGACATCTCTAGTTAAAATGAAAGGTAGACAAATGGGTGATGATAAATTGGGAAGAAAATGCGTGGCATGGATCTGATAGCAACAATTTAAGCAACGCAAAACTTGTATGATGAATAAGAAATTATTTTTCCTCGCATAACTACTTTTGCGGCCTCCCAGAGAATGCGCGCCGTGATTTCTGGTTGATCATTAAAATCTAAAAAATCTGTCCATTCTTTCTCAAAATAGTTGAGGAAGTCTGGGTCCTTTAGTAGTGATGTATTAAGTCTCCATTGTTTTATAGGTGCAGTTATAGTTTTGTTAGTGAGGGAAAGTGAGACAGGTGCATGGTCACTGATGATGATAGGATGAATGTGAATGTTTGCGATATCAGATAAAATTGAGCTACTAGTTAAAAAGTAATCAATGCGAGAGAATGAGTGGTGAACTGGGGAAAAATAAGTGTATTCCCTAAGAGTGGGGTGATAAGAACGCCAGGCATCGCAAAGACCATAATTGTTCATATATTGCTTAAGTATTACCACTGATTGAGACTCACGGTGACTCCCAGTCACTCTGGACCGATCTATATTTGGATTAAATACTAAGTTGAGGTCCCCTCCTAGAATCAAGCAGTGGTTTGAGTGAGGAGAAAGTGAAGAGAAGAAAGTGTGAAAAAAGGAGGGGTCATCAACATTTGGACCATAAATGTTGGCGATACATAAGTTTCTCCCGTCAACAGAAATATTAAGAATGATGTATCTTCCCTCTATGTCCCTCACAATTTTGACAAAATAGGTAGATAAATGACACAATATATTACTGCATATGTCAGCAGACTAATTAGGAGCCTTTTTTTGTTTACTTACTACTAAAAGACAAGTTGTCTAGTATGTTTACTATTTTATTTAAAGGCCTACTGAAATGATTTTTTTTATTTAAACGGGAATAGCAGATCCATTCTATGTGTCATACTTGATCCTTTCGCGATATTGCCATATTTTTGCTGAAAGGATTTAGTAGAGAAAATCGACGATAAAGTTCGCAACTTTTGCTCGCTGATAAAAAAAAGCCTTGCCTGTACCGGAAGTAGCGTGACGTCACAGGAGTTAGTATTCCTCACAATTCCCCATTGTTTACAATGGAGCGAGAGATTCGGAGCGACAAAGCGACGATTACCCCATTAATTTGAGCGAGGATGAAAGATTCGTAGATGAGGAACGTTACAGTGAATGACTACAGAGGCAGTGATGGACGTATCTTTTTTCGCTCTGACCGTAACTTAGGTACAAGCTGGCTCATTGGATTCCACACTCTCTCCTTTTTCTACTGTGGATCACGGATTTGTATTTTAAACCACCTCGGATGCTATATCATCTTGAAAATGAGAGTCGAGCATGCGAAATGGACATTTAAAGTGACTTTTATCTCCACGACAATACATCGGTGACACACTTAGCTACTGAGCTAACGTGATAGCATCGTTCTCAAATGAAGATAGAAACAAAAGAAATAAACCCCTGACTGGAAGGATAGACAGAAGATCAACAATACTATTAAACCATGTACATGTAACTACACGGTTAAAAATTCTCAGCCTGGTAAGGCTTAACAATGCTGTTGCTAACGACGCTAAGGCTAATTTAGCAACTTAGCAACCGGACCTCACAGAACTATGATAAAAACATTAGCGCTCCACCTACGCCAGCCAGCCCCCATCTTCCCATCAACAGCCGTGCTCACCTGCGTTCTAGCGATCGACGGCGCGACGAAGGACTTCATCCGTGGGTTTGGCGGCAAACATCGGCTAGGCGTAGTAAGTAGTCCTTCTTGTGTTGCTGTAAGTATTGTACTTAGCCGCTAATACACCGATCGATCCCACCTACAACGTTCTTCTTTGCAGCCTCCATTGTTCATTAAACAAATTGCAAAAGATTCACCAACACAGATGTCCAGAATAATGTGGAATTTTGTCGAAGAAAACAAGAGGTTTTTGTATCGGGTCGATGGGGTACAACCACTTCTGTGGATTTTGTGACGTCACGCGCATAAATCATATCCAAAGGAGTTTTTCAACCGGAAGTGTGGCGGGAATTTTAAAATTGCACTTTATAAGTTAACCCGGCCGTATTGGCATGTGTTTCAATGTTAAGATTTCATCATTGATATATAAACTATCAGACTGCGTGGTCGGTAGTAGTGGGTTTCAGTAGGCCTTTAAGGACAAACTTGCAATAAGAAACATATATTTAATGTACCCTAAAGTAAAGTCAATAATGCAAGTTTTTGTGGTCCCCTTTATTTAGAAAAGTACTGAAAAGTATCGAAATGTATCGCAATACATTTTGGTACCGGTACTAAAATATTGATACTGGGACAACACTACTCTACACCGTGACTGCTTGTAAGTACTCTGTACGTGTGCGTTGCCGAACATGTGCCTCTACTCCAGCAATATAAGTCTGTAAAAAAAATAAAATTAAAAAATTAAAATTAAAAAAATTAAAATAGTACCGGTATGTTTCAGAGGCAGTATAGTACTGTTTTTAATTAACTAGTACCTCGATACTTTATTAATACCAGTATACTGTACAAGCCTAATGTGTGTCTGTGGCGTAATCAGACAGCGTGTGAAACAGAAGGTTGTAAATGAAGTGAGACTATTTGAGACATTTTGTGAAGACAGGTCATAATGCTTGGATTGTAAAGAAGTAATGGTATCGTAGATCACGCGCTGTAAGAGCGCAAGGATGAGCAGGACCGGGCTTGCCAAGCAGGCAGGCAACAATGTCCTGGATATTGTTCTAAATGTCACTGATTGCTGCAGCCGGAAGGGACAAAAGGGACAAACCACGTTGACATTTACTGCTGATTGGCTCGGGGATGGGACACATCATTCATGCTTCTTTGTTCGGATGCCTGGCTTTAAGAGAGTAACAGAGAAATGTCTCTCCTTCGGCTGTTTGGTTAACGTCATTGCTCAAATAAATACCTGCGCCGTGGAACATTTGCACAAGCTGAATCATCATTTACTGCCCTCTCCACACTGCAAAAACTGAAATCTAAGTAAGATTAAATATCTCAAATAAGGGTGATATTTGCTTATTTTCTGTCTGATAAGATCATTCTTCTCACTAAGCAGATTTTATGTTAGAGTGTTTTACTTGTTTTAAGGGTTTTGGTCCTAAATGATCTCAGTAAGATATTACAGCTTGTTGCTGAGATTTGATGACCTATATTGAGTAAAACATGCTTGAAACTAGAATATCAACTGTTGCAAAGCTGTGTCATCAACACTCACAAGTATAAAACTACTTTTTCAAAGTACTAATTTCTTATTTCAAGCATGAAATAAAAAATCATGACTTTGACACAGTTGTGTCTCATAATTAAAACAGATGACAGCCAAATGGACTTTGCTGTTTTATTTTCAATGAAACAATAGAAAAGATGTACAGTTGGCACAGTACAGTACGGCGGACAGCGGAAACGCTTAAAGGACACCCTAAAGGCCAGTCTCAAGGGCTGTGGTCTGGACCCAGAGACCTGGGAAGCCTAAGCCCAACACCGTTCAAACTGGCGCTCTGCAGTCTGGCATGGTGTAGCAGACTTCGAGGAAAAACGCATCCATGAAGCCGAACAGAAGCGACAGCTCCGCAAGACCAGAGACAGTTCCTCCCTCTCAGCCAGCCACCCCCCAGCCATACCCTGCCCTCACTGCAGCTGGTCATTCCGCGCAAGGATTGGCCTCATCAGCCATCTTCGCACACATAAATCAACGTGAAGTCACCTGGTCATCTTCGAAAACGAAGGACGAACATGATGATATATATATATATATATATATATATATATATATATATATATATATATATATATATATATATATATATATATATATATATATATATATATGTACACTACCGTTCAAAAGTTTGGGGTCACCCAAACAATTTTGTGGAATAGCCTTCATTTCTAAGAACAAGAATAGACTGTCGAGTTTCAGATGAAAGTTCTCTTTTTCTGGCCATTTTGAGCGTTTAATTGACCCCACAAATGTGATGCTCCAGAAACTCAATCGGCTCAAAGGAAGGTCAGTTTTGTAGCTTCTGTAACGAGCTAAACTGTTTTCACATGTGTGAACATGATTGCACAAGGGTTTTCTAATCATCAATTAGCCTTCTGAGCCAATGAGGAAACACATTGTACCATTAGAACACTGGAGTGATAGTTGCTGGAAATGGGCCTCTATACACCTATGTAGATATTGCACCAAAAACCAGACATTTGCAGCTAGAATAGTCATTTACCACATTAGCAATGTATAGAGTGTATTTCTTTAAAGTTAAGACTAGTTTCAAGTTATCTTCATTGAAAAGTACAGTGCTTTTCCTTCAAAAATAAGGACATTTCAATGTGACCCCAAACTTTTGAACGGTAGTGTATATATATTCCTTGCAAACTAATCGACTGAAAGAGCACGCACTTGGCCCGATGATGTCATGTTATCGATGGGAAAATGCATTTTTAGACAATGTGATTTGCCTGAGCGGCTCGTAGACCCCGAGAGTAACAAGCGGTTGCCTTTCCATTAAGAACAATAAATTAGTTTTTAGTATAAGTTTGCTGGTTTCAAGAAATGTAATGCCGAGTGCATATCATTATGTCAAGATAATGGCACTAGCATTTACTTCATTTAAGAATATTTTTCAATATATTGAGCAAAAAGGTTTTTTTTTTTCTACCGAGAAAAGTGCACTTGTTATTAGTGAGAATATACTTATTTTAAGGTATTTTTGGGTTCATTGAGGTTAGCTAATTTTACTTGTTTTGGAAAGTCTTGACAAGCCGAATTTTCTTGTTCTATTGGCAGATAATTTAGCTTAGTTCAAATAAAATACCCCTAATTTTTGTATTTTTTTTTTCTTGTTTTTGAACACTGACTTTTTGGAGTGTACCTGCGCCGAGGAACATTTGCACAAGCTGAGTCATCATTTACTGCCCTCTCCAAAGTATGTTGTCTCTTACCTGGCACGAGCACACGGAGCAGCGGTCACTGTCCAGCACCCACACCTGTCCGCTGTGCTTGACCTTGTTGTCATGGATACAGTCGCCGGTGCAGTTGTGTCCGTGGGGGCAGCGGCAGTCGTAGCCTCCCTCCAGGTTGAAGCAGATGGTGTCGTTGGCGCAGGTGTTCCCGCCCGTCTTGCACTCATTGATATCTGAGTGGGAAACAAAGACGACAACGTCACCATGCTTGTGTTGGATGCCCACATGGCTGCCCTACTTTATGCGTCAGACAACAGCTGTGGCTGTAGGCGAGGCCTTTTGCAGACCTCTAGGCTCTGCCTGGGGAGTGAAGCCGCAAGAGCGCTCAACTGTAGGATGGGGACATTCCATGTCGACATCTAAATACCAACAATAGCATTTCATTACTGAGCCGAAAGGACCGGGGTTATAGTGCCATGAAAAAGGTTTTTCCCCCTGTCTAAAATTATTATAATTTTTTTTAACATATTCCCAATTTCAATCTTTAAAACCATCCAAAATGTAAATGTTAGACAAAGATAACCTAAGAAAAAAGAAAATGCAGTTTTTAATGATCATTGACGGCGTGGCGAAGTTGGTAGAGTGGCCGTGTCAGCAATCGGAGGGTTGCTGGTTACTGGGGTTCAATCCCCACCTTCGACCATCCTAGTCATGTCCGTTGTGTCCTTGGGCAAGACACTTCACCCTTGCTCCTGATGGTTGCTGGTTAGCGCCTTGCATGGCAGCTCCCGCCATCAGTGTGTGAATGTGTGTGTGAATGGGTGAATGTGGAAATAGTGTCAAAGCGCTTTGAGTACCTTGAAGGTAGAAAAGCGCTATACAAGTATAACCCATTTATTTATTTATTTATTTAACAGTTTTTAATGATGATTTAATGTTTTAACGGAAAAAAGATATCCAAACTTACCTGGACTATTAGTGTTGTCCCGATACCAATATAATAATAATTATTTCTATACTTTTTGGTACTTATCGGTACTTTTCTAAATAAAGGCCACCACAAAAAATTGCATTATTGGGTTTATTTTAACAAAAAAACTTAGGGTACATTAAACATACACTACCGTTTAAAAGTTTGGGGTCACCCAAACAATTTTGTGGAATAGCCTTCATTTCTAAGAACAAGAATAGACTGTCGAGTTTCAGATGAAAGTTCTCTTTTTCTGGCCATTTTGAGTGTTTAATTGACCCCACAAATGTGATGCTCCAGAAACTCAATCTGCTCAAAGGAAGGTCAGTTTTGTAGCTTCTGTAACGAGCTAAACTGTTTTCAGATGTGTGAACATGATTGCACAAGGGTTTTCTAATAATCAATTAGCCTTCTAAGCCAATGAGCAAACACATTGTACCATTAGAACACTGGAGTGATAGTTGCTGGAAATGGGCCTCTATACACCTATGAATATATTGCACCAAAAACCAGACATTTGCAGCTAGAATAGTCATTTACCACATTAGTAATGTATAGAGTGTATTTCTTTAAAGTTAAGACTAGTTTAAAGTTATCTTCATTGAAAAGTACAGTGCTTTTCCTTCAAAAATAAGGACATTTCAATGTGACCCCAAACTTTTGAACGGTATTGTATGTTTCTTATTGCAATTTAGTCCTTAAATAAAATAGTGAACATACAAGACAACTTGTCTTTTAGTAGTAAGTAAACAAACAAAGACTCCTAATTTAGTCTGCTGACGTATGCAGTAACATATTGTGTCATTTATTATTCTATTATTTTGTCAAAATTATTAAGGACAAGTGGTAGAAAATGAATTATTAATCTACTTGTTCATTTACTGTTAATATCTGCTTACTTTCTCTTTTAACATGTTCAATCTACACTTCTGTTAAAATGTAATAATCATTTATTATTCTGTTGTTTGATACTTTACATTAGTTTTGGATGTGACCACAAATTTGGATATCAATCTGATACCAAGTAGTTACAGGATCATACATTGGTCATATTCAAAGTCCTCGTGTGTCCAGGGACGTATTTCCTGAGTTTATAAACATAATATCCATTTTAAAAAAAAGAAAGAAGATGTTGTGATGCCAAAAACCGGTGCTTTTCAGAGGCAGTATAGTACCGAATATGATTAATTAGTATCGCTGTACTATACTAATACCGGTATACCGTACAACCCTAATATGGGCATCTGAGGTCTAACACCAATGACCTCTGACCTTACAGGTCTTTTTTTCTCTGGGTGAATGGAAAACAATCCCCAGAAAAACAGATGAATACAATATCCATCCATTCACACTCACATTCACACACTAGGGCCAATTTAGTGTTGCCAATCAACCTATCCCCAGGTGCATGTTTTTGGAGGTGGGAGGAAGCCGGAGCGTCCGGAGGGAACCCACGCAGTCACGGGGAGAACATGCAAACTCCACACAGAAAGATCCAGAGCCCGGGATTGAACCCAGGACTACTCAGGACCTTCGTATTGTGAGGCACATGCACTAACCCCTGTTCCACCGTGCTGCCAGTAAACAAACAAAGAAAGACTCCTAATTTAGTCTGCTGACATATGCAGTAACATATTGTATCATTTATTATTATTCTATTATTTTGTCAAAATTATCAAGGACAAGTGGTAGAAAATGAGTTATTAATCTACTTGTTCATTTACTGTTAATATCTGCTCATTTTCTCTTTTAACATGTTCTATCTACACTTCTTTTCAAATGTAATTTATTCTTCTGTTGTTTGGATGCTTTACATTAATCTTGGATGTGACCACAAATGTGGATATCCGATACCAAGTAGTTACAGGATCATACATTGGTTATATTCGAAGTCTTCATGTGTCCAGGGACATATTTCCTGACTTTATAAACACAATATGAATTTTTAAAAAATGAAAGAAGATGTTGTGATGCCAAAAAATATCAACGTAATCATAGTAGTATCGACTAGATACGCTCCTGTACTTGGTATCATTACAGTAGATGTCAGGTGTAGATCCACCAATGGCGTTTGTTTACAATTTGATGCCGGTGAGCTACGGTGTGGGGACTGGTACTTTTCAGAGGCGGTATAGTACCGAATATGATTCATTAAAGGCCTACTGAAACCCACTACTACCGACCACGCAGTCTGATAGTTTATATACCAATGATGAAATCTTAACATTATAACACATGCCAATACGGCCGGGTTAACTTATAAAGTGACATTTTAAATTTGCCGCTAAACTTCCGGTTCGAAACGCCTCTGAGGATGACGTATGCGCGTGACGTAGACCGGGGAACACGGGTATGCCTTCCACATTGAAGCCAATACGAAAAAGCTCTGTTTTCATTTCATAATTCCACAGTATTCTGGACATCTGTGTTCGTGAATCTGTTGCAATCATGTTCATTGCATTATGGAGAAGGAAGCTGAGCAAGCAAAGAAGAAAGTTGTCGGTGCGAAATGGACGTATTTTTCGAACGTAGTCAGCAACAACAGTACACAGCCGGCGCTTCTTTGTTTACATTCCCAAAAGATGCAGTCAAGATGGAAGAACTCGGATAACAGAGACTCTAACCAGGAGGACTTTTGACTTCGATACACAGACGCCTGTAGAGAACTGGGACAACACAGACTCTTACCAGGATTACTTTGATTTGGATGACAAAGACGCAGACGTGCTACTGTGAGTATGCAGCTTTGGCTTCTAAACATTTGATCGCTTGACCGTATGTGCGCAACTTTTTTTTGCGTATGTACGTAACTTTTTTTAAATATATAAGCTTTATGAACCTTGGGTTAGGTGAACGGTCTTTTGGGCTGAGTGATTGTGTGTGTTGATCAGGTGTTTGAATTGTATTGGCGTGTTCTATGGAGCTAGGAGCTAGCATAGGAGCTAGGAGCTAGCATAACAAACACGCAGGTGTTTTTATGCAGGATTAATTTGTGGCATATTAAATATAAGCCTGGTTGTGTTGTGGCTAATAGAGTATATATATGTCTTGTGTTTATTTACTGTTGTAGTCATTCCCAGCTGAATATCAGGTACCGTGAGTATGCAGCCTTGGCTGCTAAAAATTTGATAGCTTGACTGTATGTGCGCATCACGTACGTAACTTTTTAAAAATATATAAGCTTTATGAACCTTGGGTTAGGTGAACGGTCTTTTGGGCTGAGTGATTGTGTGTGTTGATCAGGTGTTTGAATTGTATTGGCGTGTTCTATGGAGCTAGGAGCTAGCAGAGGAGCTAGGAGCTAGCGTAACAAACACGCAGGTGTTTTTATGCAGGATTAATTTGTGGCATATTAAATATAAGCCTGGTTGTGTTGTGGCTAATAGAGTATATATATGTCTTGTGTTTATTTACTGTTGTAGTCATTCCCAGCTGAATATCAGGTCACCCCCGGCTCTCACAGCATCTTCCCTATCTGAATAGCTTCAACTCCCCACTAGTCCTTCACTTGCACTTTACTCATCCACAAATCTTTCATCCTCGCTCAAATTAATGGGGAAATTGTCGCTTTCTCGGTCCGAATCTCTCTCACTTCATGCGGCCATCATTGTAAACAATAGGGAACTTTGCGTATATGTTCAACTGACTACGTCACGCTACTTCCGGTAGGGGCAAGCCTTTTTTTTTATCAGATACCAAAAGTTGCAATCTTTATCGTCGTTGTTCTATACTAAATCCTTTCAGCAAAAATATGGCAATATCGCGAAATGATCAAGTATGACACATAGAATAGATCTGCTATCCCCGTTTAAATAAAAAAAATTCATTTCAGTAGGCCTTTAATATCGCGGTACTATACTAATACCGGTATACCATACAACCCTAATATGGGCATATGGGGTCTAACACCAATGACCTCTGACCTTACAGGTGTTTTTTTCTCTGGATGAATGGAAAACAATTCCCAGAAACATAGATGAATACAATATCTTCACATTTTTCACTTCCTGGAAGCTTAATGGCAGGTGTCCAGACAATACTTTCACCTGCAAAGTGGAACTACAGAAAAACAGTTTTCCCTTTCAAACTTTTCCCTTTAACAAACACACTTATTACACACACTTTTCTTCAGGCGCTCACTCAGAGTGACAGCCCAGATGGCGTCAACGAGTGGAGCGACGCCCGCGGTGTTGTTACAGGAAACCCTTCCATGTTAGTCTGGAATGATGGAGGCCTGCATGCTGACAGCCGACAACGCTTTAGACAGGCTGCATTGGAAGGGGGCAGGGGTGGATGCTTCCGGAAAAAATGAGCGAGACTTTGTGCATGTGTGTGCTGCTCAAAGATCATCAATATAACAGGAGCGCTCTGCTGTCTTTAAAGGGGAACTGCACCTTTTGGGGGGAATTTTGCCCATTGTTACAATTAGAGATGTCCGATAATGGCTTTTTTGCCGATATCCGATATTCCGATACTGTCCAACTCTTAATTACCGATTCCGATATCAACCGATACCGATATATACAGTCATGGAATTAACACATTATGCCTAATTTTGTTGTAATGCATTAAACAATGTAACAAGGTTTTCCAAAATAAATAAACTGAAGTTATGGAAAAAAATGCCAACATGGCACTGCCATATTTATTATTGAAGTCACAAAGTGCATTATTTTTTTTAACATGCCTCAAAACAGCCGCTTGGAATTTCTCCCTGAGAGAGCATGAGGAGGTTGAGGTGGGCGGGGTTGAGGTAGGGGGTAGCGGGGGGGGGGGTGTATATTGTAGCGTCCCGGAAGAGTTAGTGCTGCAAGGGGTTCTGGGTATTTGTTCTGTTGTGTTTACGTTGTGTTACGGTGCGGATGTTCTCCCGAAATGCATTTGTCATTCTTGTTTGGTGTGGGTTCACAGTGTGGCGCATATTTGTAACAGTGTTAAAGTTGTTTGTACGTCCACCCTCAGTGTGACCTGTATGGCTGTTGACCAAGTATGCCTTGCCTTCACTTGTGTGTGTGAAAAGCCGTAGATATTATGTGATTGGGCCGACACGCAAAGGCAGTTGCTTTAAGGTTTATTGGCGCTCTGTACTTCTCCCTACGTCCGTGTACACAGCGGCGTTTTAAAAAGTCATAAATTTTACTTTTTGAAACCGATACCGATAATTTCCGATATTACATTTTAAAGCATTTATCGGCCGATAATATCGGCAGTCCGATATTATCGGACATCTCTAGTTACAATCATAATCAGAGACATGACGACGGATGGATTTAAAAAACAAAAACAAAAAAACATTCTAAATATTACATAAACATAAATAAAAGTCTGCTCACTGCAAAAAGTCAGTGTTCAAAAACAAGAAAAAAAAAAAGAGAGGTACTTTATTTGAACTAAGCAAAATTATCTGCCAATAGAACAAGAAAATTTGGCTTGTCAAGACTTTCCAAAACAAGTAAAATTAGCTAACCTCAATGAACCCAAAAATACCTTAAATTAAGTATATTTGTCAAGACTTGGTCTTTGGCGTGGTTTACTCTCCCGTGGTGCAAACGAATTGGACCATACGTGGCGTGCAGGTGAGGACATGTTTAATCGTTTAACTCAAACAAAAGGTACAAACAAAAGGCGCTCACAGAGGAGGTAACAAACTTGGCTATGACAAAACAAAAGGCGCGCACAAAGGCGGAAGTAGAAAACTAGACTATGAAACAAAAGACATGCACGTGGGCACAAAACTATGAACAATAAACAAAACTTACTTGGCAGGATGAAACAAGAACTAACGTGACAAGGAACTGTGAACATGGCATGAATGTGTGATGTCGCCAGGACGAACAACAGAAACAGAAAAGCCTATATAGTGACATGATAAGTGAAAACAGGTGCGTGACTAACTGTGAAAACGTGAGACAGGTGTGTGTGAGTCCAAACGTGGAACAGGTGAAACTAATGGTTGCTATGGTGACAAACAAAACCAGGAAGTGAAACAAGGAACTAAGGAAGTGTCCAAAAAACAAAACAGCACATGGCCAAACAAAAACATGAACACAGACATGACAATATTCTCACTAATAACAAGTGCACTTTTCTTGGTAAAAAAAAGAGACCTTTTTGCTCAATATGTTGAAAAATATTCTTAAATTAAGTAAACGCTAGTGCCATTATCTTGACATAATGATATGCGCTCGGCATTACATTTCTTGAAACCAGCAAACATATACTAAAAACTAATTTATTGTTCTTAATGGAAAGGCAACAAGTTTCTTAGCCGCACAGGCAAATCATATGGTCTAAAAATGCATTTTTCCATCCATAACATGACATCATCGCGCCAAGTGCGTGCTCTTTCAGTCAATTAGTGCGTATATATACAGCCCGGCCCCCGGCCAACATTTTTTTAATTGTAATTTTGAGGAATTTATCTGGATGTGCATGAACTATTTCTGTTCAAAATTGTTTGAAATGTCACATGTCAAATGTTTAAATAGTCAGTTTACTGTACTGTGCCAACTGTACTACTATATGAGTACGTATTTTCTATTGTTTCATTGAAAATAAAACAGCAAAGTCCATTTGGCTGTCATCTGTTTTAATTATGGACACAGTTGTGTCAAAATCAGGATTTTTTTTTCATGCTTGAAATAAGAAATTATTACTTAAAAAAGTAGTTTTATACTTGTGAGTGTTGATGACACAGCTTTGCAACAGTTGATGTTCTAGTTTCAAGCATGTTTTACTCAATATAGGTCATCAAATCTCAGCAACAAGCTGGAATATCTTACTGAGATCATTTAGGACCAAAACACTTAAAACGAGTAAAACACTCTAACATAAAAATCTGCTTAGTGAGAAGAATTATCTTATCAGACAGAAAAAAAGCAAATATCACCCTTATTTGAGATATTTAATCTTACTTAGATATCAGTTTTTGCAGTGCTTACAGCGGGAGCGCCACTATTCCGCCCATAAAATCCGATAAATAACCATCCTAAAAGCGCCCAAAATATTCCATTTACATTTGGTGGCTTGAATATTAACCAAGCAGTCGGTCTTTAAAAATAGCAGAGCAATCCTGTTGAGGATCTTTGAATAATGCTTTGCTCCCAGAAGCAAGCTACTAACATATAGAGCAGGGGTCCCCAAATCTTTTGACTCTGAGCCACATTGGGTTAAAAGAATATGGCTGCGGGTCTGGCGATCTCTTCGTGTGTTTGCGTGTGTGTGTATGTATGTATGTATGTACATATACTGTATCTATGTATTAGTGTTGTCCCAATACCAATATTTTGGTACCGGTACCGGCGAATAATGTAAATCACTACACCGGTATGTTTTAGTGCTTTCATGACGAGTTAACTGACAGATATAAGTAAGAACTTTACACTACTTTATATTAGAAATGGCAACATCGGAGGATGAATGTCACATGACAAGAAGATAGAGGAAAAAGAAGAAGCTTATCGACTACAGCCGTGTTTTTCAACCTTTTTTGAGCCAAGGCACATTTTTTGCGTTGAAAAAATCCGGAGGCACAATGCCAGCAGAAATCATTAAAAAACGAAACCCAGTTGACAGTAAAAAGTTGTTATTGCAATTGTTGGATATGACTTTAAAGCATAACCAAGCATGCATCAATATAGCTCTTGTCTCAAAGTAGGTGTACTGTCACCACCTGTCACATCACGTCGTAACTTATTTTGAGTTGTTTGCTGTTTTCCTGTTTGTAGTGTTTTAGTTCTTGTCTTGCGCTCCTATTTTGGTGGCTTTTTCTCTTTTTTTGGTATTTTCCTTTAGCAGTTTCATGTCTTTCTTTGAGCGATATTTCCAGCATCTACTTTGTTTTAGCAATCAAGAATATTTCAGTTGTTTTTATCCGTCTTTGTGGGGACATTGTTGATTGTCATGTCATGTTCGGTTGTACTTTGTGGACGCCGTCTTTGCTCCACAGTAAGTCTTTGCTGTCGTCCAGCATTCTGTTTTTGTTTACTTTGTAGCCAGTTCAGTTTTAGTTTCGTTCTGCATAGCCTTCCCTAAGCTTCAAAGCCTTTTCTTAGGGGCACTCACCTTTTGTTTATTTTTGGTTTAAGCATTAGACACAATTTTACCTCCACAATGCCTCCCGCTGTTTCCGACATCTACAAAGCAATTAGCACCGGCTGCCACCTACTTACTCTGCCGAGCTCTAGACTACACCGACACTCAACAACAACACATCATTTGCAGACTACAATTACTGGTTTGCAAAAAATATTTTTAACCCAAATAAGTGAAATTAGACAATCTCCCACGGCACACCAGAATGAATCTCATGGCACACTAGACTACAAAGGCGGACGTGCGCAATTTTTCAGGATTTATGCAGATCCCAAATACAGATCAGCAGGTACCAGAAGGTAAGAAAACTTGCTTTTGCATAATATTGCGAAACAAAACACCAGATAATGTCTTACCTTATACACACACCATAATAACACTCGTATGTTGAAGCACATCAAACAGTGCAGCCTACATTTATCTCTTATGCTTGACTGCCATCTACTGGTCACACTTATCATTACACCATGCACCAAATAAAATTGATTCGAGTGGGGTAAGCTCAACCAAACTTATTCCTTACATTAGGCGCACCGGGTTATAAGGCGCACTGTCGAGTTTTGGGAAAAAAAAGGATTTTAAGCGAGCCTTATAGTCGGAAAATACGGTACATAACTTGTGTAAATGATTCCACTATAGTAAGGTGATTTTTAGCCCGCAGTTTGCTTGTTGTTGCGTCTTGAAGGAATCAATAAAGTACTATCTATCTATCTATCTATCTTGTATTTCAGATGCGACAATAAGTTTGTTGTGTGGATGCCTTTTTCCTTTTTTTTTTTAAGAAAAGTTGCTTTTGCATAATATTGCGAAACAAAACACCAGATAATATGTCTTACCTTATACACACACCATAATAATACTCCTATGTTGAAGCACAGTACAATCCATCAAGCGGTGCGGCTTCATAGCTTACCAAAGTCGTACTAAAACATATTGATAGATTTTTGAGCGCCGTGTGTAATGTTCTATATTTTCAATGGAACATTTAAAATGTTGGTGTTGTTTACTTGAGAAATATTGCAGTCTACAGGTATCTCGTATGTGTGACTGCCATCTACTGGTCACACTTATCATTACACCATGTACCAAATCAAATAGCTTCGAGGTGGGTAAGCTCAACCAAACACATTACTTACATTAGGCGCACCGGGTCATAGGGCGCACTGTCGAGCTTTGAGGGAGAAAAAAAAGGATTTTAAGAGCGCTTTATAGTCCGGAAAATACAGTAGGTGCTTGAAAACAGCAGAATACTCCTGTCATATAAATGGGATAATGAAAAAGGAGGATTACCTCCAAATTCTTCAGGACAACCTAAAATCATTAGCCCGGTGGTTCGGTCTTGGGCACAGTTGGGTGTTCCAACAGGACAATAACCCCAAGGTAAAGGAATGGCTAAATCAGGCTAGACTGAAGGTTTTAGAATGGCCTTCCCAAAGTCCTGACTATAAAGTGTAGACAATGCTGAAGAAACAATAGACTAATAAACAATAGACTCATGACTAATAGACTAAAAAACTCCTTTGTCCCACACGCCATTAGACTGTACAACTCCTCTCTGGGGGGGAGGGGGGGGGGGTACTAGGATGACAGGGGATGCAAAACAATAACAGTACAATACTTTTTCATAACATGGTCACTACTGCCTAGTTTCTCTGGTTATATTCTTATTTTACTGTTATATTTTTATTCTCATTGTTGCTTTTCATTTTTATTCTTATTGTAATATTTTTCCATTTTGTTTCCATTTATACCCCCATGATTTACTTTTTACTTTTTAAATACAATCTCAATTCTGTACACTGCTGCTGGAATTGTAATTTTCCTGAGGGAACTCTCCTGAAGGAATCAATAAAGTACTATCTATCTATCTATCTATCTATCTATCTATCTATCTATCTATCTATCTATCTATCTATCTATCTATCTATCTATCTATCTAGATAGATAGATAGATGTAATGTAAGTAAAGCATCATTACTTTTAAACAAAATGCAGAGGTATGGTGTCAGAGGTCTTGCTCATGATTGGTTGAAAAGTTATCTTGGTGGCAGAGAACAGTATGTGCATTTGAACAATGTAGATTCAGATAACAATATTATAACACATGGAGTGCCCCAAGGTTCTGTACTGGGACCAAAATTGTTTTTATTGTATATTAATGATATCTGTAAAATCTTTAAAAAACTCAACTGTATTCTCTTTGCTGATGATACAAGTCTGTACTGTTCTGGGCAAGACCTTGGCCAACTCCTAGAGACTGTAGCGAGTGAACTCCACATACTAAAGCAATGGTTTGATGCCAATAAACTATCAATCAACCTAAATAAAACAAAATATATAATTTTTGGAAATAGGAAAAATAACATACAGTGTCATATAAGAATTGATGATATGGAGATAGAAAGGGTGTATTCAACAACATTTTTGGGAATTTATATACTGTAGATGATAAATTAAATTGGAAACTGTACATAAATATACTCCAGACAAAGATGGCAAAAATTATTGCTATGTTACATAAAATTAAAAACTCTGTAAATCAAAAGGCTCTTAACATGTTATATAATTCTTTCGTACTCGCATATCTTAATTATTGTGTTGAAATCTGGGGTAACAATTACAAATCAAACATCAACTCTATGTTCTTACTTCAAAAGAAAGCGATTAGAATTGTAAATTATGCGGATTATCATGACCATACCAATGCTGTTTATTAAATTAAAAACATTAAAACTGCACGATCTGGTTGACCTCAACACTGCTATTGTGACGTACAAAGCTCATAACCACATGCTGCCTCGGTGTCTACAGGAGAGGTTCAAACCTAGGGAGAGTCCCTATGACCTCAGAGGTTCAGCTGTCTTCCAGAAAGCTAAGATAAGAACAAGCTTAAAAAGTAGATGTGTTTCTGTCAGGGGGGTTCAACTGTGGAACACCTTGGATGATTCCTTAAAATGTTCCAGTTCTATTCACACATTTAAAAAAAACTTTAAGACCAATGTATTGAAAAAATATATCACTCTTGAATCAACACAGTAGTTAATACTATGATCAATGTTAATTACAAACTAAATGTGAGATATAAATAATAATGGAAGTATAATTGTTTGTATATCGTATATAATTGGTGCAAAGGTTTAACATGTGTACAAGGATATTTCACATGTCTTTATTGTGTATATAATTGAACAGTATTTATGTTGTGTACAATGTGTATTTATAATATGTTGTGAAAAGGAAATTTCATAATTTTTGGAAGCTCATCTTGTATTTGACATTGTTTATAGGGTTAGGCGCAATAAGTGTTCAACTTCAGCCTAAACCAGACCTGGGCATTCCACATCCGGCCCTTTGTGCGTCCCTGTCCGGCCCGCGTGAGGCCAATCATAAATTACAAAATAAATTTTAAAAAGTATCTATGTCGAGTGTGCAATACAACGGTGCTGCTTTTGTTTTGAAAAGCGTTATTTGTATTACTTCCGTGTGGACGTATGCGCGTGTGTGATTGTGGGTGAATGTGAACAGCGGCAATCACAAATTACAAAATACATTTTAAAAAACATCTATGTCGTGCGTGCAATACGACTGTGCTGCTTTTATTTTGAAAATTGTTATTTATGGACGTATGTCCGTGTGTAACCTGTGAGTGAAGGTGCACAGCGACAAGTGATGCCCAGTTACCCCCAAGATGTCAGCTCATGCTAAAAAAAGAAAAGTTGATGACGAATGCCGTGTTTTCAACAAACCATGGACTGCCAAGTATTTCTTTACATAAATTAAAGGTAAAGCTGTGTGCTTAATTTGTGGTACACAGGTTGCTGTGTTTGAAGAATATCATTTGAATTGCCACTACACGACGAAGCACGAGGAAAAATACCGTAATCTGTCCGATGAAGAGCACGCAAGAGAGGCTGATGCGTTGATGGTAAAACTGCAAACCCAACAAGGACTTTTTGCCAAATTTCACACCTCCAGAGATGCAGCCGTCAGGACAAGTTTCGTCATTTCTCACAAAATCGCCAGAAAAAGTAAGGCGTTTTCTGACGGAGAGTTTATTAAGCAGTGCTTATTGGACTCTGTTGCGCTGATATGCCCAGAGAAGAGGGGCGCATTTGAGAATGTGTCACTCTCCCGACGCACTGTAACGAGGCGGGTTGAGACCATCGCTGGAAACTTTGAATTTGACTTATTTTCGCTGGCTTTGGATGAGAGCTGCGATGTACGTGACATCGCCCAGCTGCTCATCTTCTTACGTGGGATAACTGCAGACTTTCAAATCACGGAGTAGCTGGCAGCCATGCAGTCAATTAAAGGGACAATCACAGATAATGACTTGTTCACATAGGTAAATGCGTGTTTGGACATGTTAGGACTAAAATGGGACAACCTGGCAGGTGTGCCAACAGATGGTTGTCCAAATCTGATGGGGTAAAATGTTGGGACTTTTAAAGAGGATGCAGGATAAAGTGACAGAAATTAACCCTGTGCAGAATGGACATTTTTGCATTGTATTATACATCAGGAAGTGTTGTGTAAGACAGTGTTAAAAATAAAACCATCAAAAGCAATCTGATTTTGTATAAAGTTAAGTTAGGTTAAATGAAATTATTATTATTAATTATTATTATTATTATTATTATTATTTATCTTACGGTATATCAAAAATACTATTGAAATATTGTCGATGTGGCCCTCCAGCAGTGCTCGGGTTGCTCATGCGGCCCCCGGTAAAAATTAATTGCCCACCTCTGCTTTAGAGAGTGAACTCCACATACTAAAGCAATGGTTTGATGCCAATAAACTATCAATCAACCTAAATAAAACAAAATATATAATTTTTGGAAATAGGAAAAATAACATACAGTGAGAATTGATGATATGGAGATAGAAAGGGTGTATTCAACAACATTTTTGGGAATCTATATAGATGATAAATTAAATTGGAAACTGTACATAAATATACTCAAGACAAAGATGGCAAACATTATTGCTATGTTACATAAAATTAAAAACTCTGTAAATAAAAAGGCTCTTAACATGTTATATAATTCTTTCGTACTCGCATATCTTAATTATTGTGTTAAAATCGGGGGTAACAA
This sequence comes from Entelurus aequoreus, assembly GCF_033978785.1. Lineage (NCBI taxonomy): Eukaryota > Metazoa > Chordata > Actinopteri > Syngnathiformes > Syngnathidae > Entelurus > Entelurus aequoreus. The sequence goes on along the minus strand of NC_084754.1, from coordinate 37,379,828 downwards.
TTACAAATCAAACATCAACTCTATGTTCTTACTTCAAAAGAAAGCGATTAGAATTGTAAATTATGCGGATTATCATGACCATACCAATGCTCTGTCTATTAAATTAAAAACATTAACACTGCACGATCTGGTTGACCTCAACACTGCTATTGTGACGTACAAAGCTCATAACCACATGCTGCCTCGGTGTCTACAGGAGAGGTTCAAACCTAGGGAGAGTCCCTATGACCTCAGAGGTTCAGCTGTCTCTCAGAAAGCAAACATAAGAACGAGCTTAAAAAGTAGATGTGTTTCTGTCAGGGGGGTTCAACTGTGGAACACCTTGGATGATTCCTCAAAATGTTCCAGTTCTATTCACACATTTTAAAAAAACTTTAAGACCAATGTCTTGAAAAAATATATCACTCTTGAATCAACACAGTAGTTAATACTATGATCAATGTTAATTACAAACTAAATGTGATATATAAATAATAATGGAAGTATAATTGTTTGTATATAGTATAAAATTGGTGCAAAGGTTTAACACGTGTACAAGGATATTTCACATGTCTTTACTGTGAATATAATTGAACAGTGTTTATGTTGTGTACAATGTGTATTTATAATATGTTGTGAAAAGGAAATTTCATAATTTTTGGAAGCTCATCTTGTATTTGACATTGTTTATAGGGTTAGGCGCAATAAGTGTTCAACTTCAGCCTAAATCCTTTCGGTCGGCAACATTTTCAATTTATGAATGTACAACTGTTTGTTAATGTAAAACGGTTTGTTTATTTTGTTGACCATTGACCGAAGAAATAATAAACTAAACTAAACTATCTATCTACGTTTGTACAAACCCTGTTTCCATATGAGTTGGGAAATTGTGTTAGATGTAAATATAAACGGAATATAATGATTTGCAAATAATTTTCAACCCATATTCAGTTGAATATACTACAAAGACAACATATTTGATGTTCAAACTGATAAACTTTTTTTTTTTTTTTTGCAAATAATCATTAACTTTAGAATTTGATGCCAGCAACAGGTGACAAAGAAGTTGGGAAAGGTGGCAATAAATACTGATAAAGTTGAGGAAGGCTCATCAAACACTTATTTGGAACATCCCACAGGTGTGCAGGCTAATTGGGAACAGGTGGGTGCCATGATTGGGTATAGAAACAGCTTCCCAAAAAATGCTCAGTCTTTCACAAGAAAGGATGGGGCGAGGTACACCCCTTTGTCCACAACTGTGTGAGCAAATAGTCAAACAGTTTAAGAACAACGTTTCTCAAAGTGAAATTGCAAGACATTTAGGGATTTCAACATCTACGGTCCATAATATCATCAAAAGGTTCAGAGAATCTGGAGAAATCACTCCACGTAAGCGGCATGGCCGGAAACCAACATTGAACGACCGTGACCTTCGATCCCTCAGACGGCACTGTATCAAAAATCGACATCAATCTCTAAAGGATATCACCACATGGGCTCAGGAACACTTCAGAAAAACCACTGTCACTAAATACAGTTGGTCGCTACATCTGTAAGTGCAAGTTAAAGCTCTACTATGCAAAGCGAAAGCCATTTATCAACAACATCCAGAAACGCCGCCGGCTTCTCTGGGCCCGAGATCATCTAAGATGGACTCATGCAAAGTGGAAAAGTGTTCTGTGGTCTGACGAGTCCACATTTCAAATAGTTTTTGGAAATATTCGACATCGTGTCATCCGGACTAAAGGGGAAAAGAACCATCCAGACTGTTATCGACGCAAAGTTGAAAAGCCAGCATCTGTGATGGTATGGGGGTGTATTAGTGCCCAAGACATGGGTAACTTACACATCTGTGAAGGCACCATTAATGCTGAAAGGTACATACAGGTTTTGGAACAACATATGCTGCCATCTAAGCGCCGTCTTTTTCATGGACGCCCCTGCTTATTTCAGCAAGACAATGCCAAGGCACATTCAGCACGTGTTACAACAGCGTGGCTTCGTAAAAAAAAAGTGCGGGTACTTTCCTGGCCCGCCTGCAGTCCAGACCTGTCTCCCATCGAAAATGTGCGGCGCATTATGAAGCGTAAAATACGACAGCGGAGACCCCGGACTGTTGAACGACTGAAGCTCTACATAAAACAAGAATGGGAAAGAATTCCACTTTCAAAGCTTCAACAATTAGTTTCCTCAGTTCCCAATCTTTTATTGAGAGTTGTTAAAAGAAAAGGTGATGTAACACGGTGGTGAACATGCCCTTTCCCAACTACTTTGGCACGTGTTGCAGCCATGAAATTCTAAGTGAATTATTATTTGCAAAAAAATAAAAAGTTTATGAGTTTGAACATCAAATATGTTGTCTTTGTAGTGCATTCAATTGAATATGGGTTGAAAAGGATTTGCAAATCATTGTATTCCGTTTATATTTACATCTAACACAATTTCCCAACTCATATGGAAACGGGGTTTGTGTATACAGAATCGCTAAGGAGCATTTTTGCAGTAGATCTTCTTTTTTTAATTTATTTTAGACACACAAAACAACAAAAAATGGAAGTACATGAATGAAAATAAACACATCCAACTGAATCGGTATGTATTTAGGTGAGGAGGACAGTGTGATGGTGTCTCAGTGCAAGTAAGGACAGCAGAAGAAAAGTCCCACTCACCTACACACGACTCTCCATTGGCAGAAAACAAGCCGTTGTCATGGTAGCCTTCGCGGCACTCGCAGTGGTACCACCCGGGCAAGTTGACACAAGTGGATTTACTGTCACACTCCACAAAGCCGTCGGCACACTCGTCGATGTCTGCGGAGGACGAGGAGAAGGTTGAGGTGACGAGAAGGAAATGTTGTTTTTCAATCATGTTCTTTGCATGGAGCCGCTTACTGAGCTCCATTCTGGCTTTCAGCATGGACAGTTGGAAAGCAGGTTTGAGTCAAACTCCTCTTATTGGTCACACACAGCGGCAGTGCTTCTTCACAGATGGACGAATGGTTTCAAATGGGTTGAATATGATGAATCAATCAACACACACTTAGGCCAAGGTGCTGCTCAACTGTGTGTCTGTGCTGTGGCACACAACTGCTTTCTACATTGTTTCTACAAAGATCTATTTAGATACGTCCTTGACTCTTCCCACTTCCACTTGGATGCCACTCCCACATTCCTGCTTCTTTTCTCGCTCGCCACATCATTCATCCCTCTTTTGTGAGCTTGTACACGCTTTTTAATAGGGTAGTGCAATATGATATCAACAATATTACTTGCCGATTGTATTGTACCATATGTCCCGGCAAGAAATCTGCGTTCAAAGAACTCCGGCTTATTAGTGATTCCCAGAGCCCAAAAAAAGTCTGCGGGCTATAGAGCGTTTTCTATTGGGGCTCCAGTACTCTCACTGCAAAAACTGAAATCTAAGTAAGATTAAATATCTCAAATAAGGGTGATATTTGCTTATTTTCTGTCTGATAAGATAATTCTTCTCACTAAGCAGATTTTATGTTAGAGTGTTTTACTTGTTTTAAGTGTTTTGGTCCTAAAAGATCTCAGTAAGATATTACAGCTTGTTGCTGAGATTTGATGACCTATATCAGGGGTCGGCAACACAGCGGGTCCGGAGCCGCATGCGGCTCCTTGACCACTCTGATGCGGCTCAGCTACATACATTTCGACCCCCCCGAGTAATTGTCCTCTATAGCATTTACATACAGCGTGCCAGTCCCGCCACATGTTGCATGTTGTTATTACTTACTCACAGGAGACAGCAAAGCATACTTACTCATCAGCCACACAGCTTACACTGACGGTAGCCGTATCAAACAACTTTAACATTGTTACGTTACAAATATGCGCCACACTGTGAACCCACACCAAAAAAGAATGAAAAACACATTTCTGGAGAACATCCCACCGTAACACAACATAAACACAACACAACCATTACCCAGAATCCCATGCAGCCCTAACTCTTCCGGTCTACATTATACACCCCCGCTACCACCAAATCCCCCCACACACCAACACCCCCCCCCCCCCCCTCTCCGTGCGTTGGTTGAGCGGAAGAGTTAGGGCTGCATGGGATTCTGGGTATTGGTACCGTCAGTGTAAGATGTGTGGCTGCTGAGGTAGTACGCCTTGCTGTCACTTACATGAGCAAGCTGAAATTGCATTCTACATGTGGTCGAGCAGGTACACTGTTAGGGCAGATTGTAGAGGACGACAAATGCAGTGTCATCACGCTCTGATATTCTGGAGTCTCCCGGGAAAGATGAGAGGGTTGGCAAGAATGACGCTATCAAGCGCCATTCATTCAAAACTCGCGGGCTGCACTAACATCAAATTTCCACATTAAAGTGCGTGCCGGTGCGTGTGTCGGAGACCCCTGGTTAACATAGCACAAGGCATTTAAGCTTTGTATGCGGTGTTTTTCATTTTAAAATTTTTTTTGTGGCTCCCATTACTTTCTTTAATTTGTGAAACTTGCCAAAATGGCTCTTTGAGTGGTAAAGGTTGCCGACCCCTGACCTATATTGAGTAAAACATGCTTGAAACTAGAATATCAACTGTTGCAAAGCTGTGTCATCAACACTCACAAGTATAAAACTACTTTTTTGAAGTAATACTTTCTTATTTCAAGCATGAAAAAAAAATCATGACTTTGACACAATTTTGTCTCATAATTAAAACAGATGACAGCCAAATGGACTTTGCTGTTTTATTTTCAATGAAACAATAGAACATACATACTCATATAGTAGTACAGTTGGCACAGTACAGTAAACTGACAGTTAATATTTAAACATTTGACATTTCAAACAATTTTGAACAGAAATAGTTCATGCACATTCAGATAAATTCCTCAAAATTACAATTAAAAACAATTTGGCTGGGGGCCGCACTAATTAACTGAAAGAGCACGCACTTGGCGCGATGATGTCATGTTATTGATAATATGACAATATGATTTGCCTGAGCGGCTAGGAAACTTGTTGCCTTTCCATTAAGAACAATAAATTAGTTTTAGTATAAGTTTGCTGGTTTCAAGAAATGTAATGCCGAGCGCATATCATTATGTCAAGATAATGGCACTAGCATTTACTTCATTTAAGAATGTTTTTCAACATATTGAGCAAAAAGGTCTCTTTTTTTTTTACCAAGAAAAGTGCACTTGTTGTTAGTGAGAATATACTTATTTTAAGGTATTTTGGGGTTCATTGAGGTTAGCTAATTTTACTTGTTTTGGAAACTCTTGACAAGCCAAATTTTCTTGTTCTATTGGCAGATAATTTTGCTAAGTTCAAATAAAATACCCCTCATTTTTGTTGCTTGTTTTTGAACACTGACTTTTTGCAATGCTGGAATGCCCTCCCGGTAACAGTTAGAGATGCTACCTCAGTAGAAGCATTTAAGTCCCATCTTAAAACTCATTTGTATACTCTAGCCTTTAAATAGACTCCCCTTTTAGACCAGTTGATCTGCCATTTATTTTATTTTCTGCTCTGCCCCCCTCTCCCGTGTGGAAGGGGGGGGGGGGGACCCGTCTCCGCTCAGGATGGTCTCCTAGCTGGCACCACTATGGACTGGACTCTCACTATTATTTTAGATCCACTATGGACTGGACTCTCACTATTATGTTAGATCCACTATGGACTGGACTTTCACAATATTATGTCAGACCCACTCGACGTCCATTGCATCCGGTCTCCCCTGGGGGGGGGGGGGGGGGGGGGTCACCCACATATGCAGTCCTCTCCAAGGTTTCTCATAGTCATTCACATCGACGTCCCATTGGGGTTGTGAGTTTTTCCTTGCCCTTATGTGGGCTCTGAACCGAGGATGTCGTTGTGGCTTGTGCAGCCCTTTGAGACACTTGTGATTTAGAGCTATAGAAATAAACATTGATTGATTGATGAAGACAAACTCGCTAAAAGGATTTCACTCGCTAATTTGCTCATTTTAGACGTGCATATTTAGACAAACATGCGTTTACAGAAAACAATGTCTTAGTTTTTAGTTGTTGACTCTGTAAACCAACATCATAACTGCTCTCTTCATCTAAGACGTGTTTTAAATGTTTTAAAATGTAATATCGGAAATTATCGGTATCGGTTTCAAAAAGTAAAATGTATGACTTTTTAAAACGCCGCTGTACGGAGTGGTACACGGACGTAGGGAGAAGTACAGAGCAGTTGCGTCTCCCAGTCATACTTGCCAACCCTCCTGATTTTCCCGGGAGACTCAAGAATTTCAGTGCCCCTCCCGAAAATCTCCCGGGGCAACCATTCTCCCGAATTTCTCCCGACAACAATATTGGGGGCATGTCTTAAAGACACTGGCCCAATCACATAATATCTACGGCTTTTCACACACACAAGTGAATGCAAGGCATACTTGGTCAACAGCCATACAGGTCACACTGAGGGTAGCCGTATAAACTACTTTAACACTGTTACAAATATGCGCACGGGCAGCACGGTGGAACAGAGGGGTTAGTGCGTCTGCCTCACAATACGAAGGTCCTGAGTAGTCCTGGGTTCAATCCCGGGCTCGGGATCTTTCTGTGTGGAGTATGCATGTTCTCCCCGTGACTGCGTGGGTTCCCTCCGGGTACTCCGGCTTCCTCCCACCTCCAAAGACATGCACGTGGGGATAGGTTGATTGGCAACGCTAAATCGGCCCTAGTGTGTGAATGTGAGTGTGAATGTTGTCTGTCTATCTGTGTTGGCCCTGCGATGAGGTGGCGACTTGTCCAGGGTGTACCCCGCCTTCCGCCCGATTGTAGCTGAGATAGGCTACAGCGCCCTCCGCGACCCCGAAAGGGAATAAGCGGTAGCAAATGGATGGATGGATGGAATATGCGCCACACTGTGAACCCACACCAAACAAGAATGACAAACACATTTTGGGAGAACATCCGCACCATAACACAACAGAACAAATACCCAGAACCCCTTGCAGCACTAACTCTTCCGGGACGCTACAATATACATGATTTATTTTGGAAAACTTTGTTACATTGTTTAATGCATCCAGCGGTGCATCACAACACAATTAGGCATAATATTGTGTTAATTCCACGACTGCATATATCGGTATCGGTTGATATCGGAATCGGTAATTAAGAGTTGGACAATATCGGAATATTGGATATCGGCAAAAAAGCCATTATCGGACATCTCTACACATAACCATTACCAACTGTTCCCAAACAACACACAAGTTTTTTGTCAAGATATAGATAGATGCTGTTTTCTTTACTGTAGGTAGAGAAAATGAATAACATTATTATAGGGGTGGGCCAAAGAAAAGGTAAACTAAATAAATACATAGAGTGGAGATCCCTAGAGGTAGTTGTAGGGTGTCCCCAGCTAAATGACAGATAGTTAATAGTAATATTTGTACAGTTACATGAACATTGATCTACAATTATGTAGCGTAGCGTAGCTACATTTAATGGAGAGTAAATTGTAGCTTCTCTTACTACATGTTCCAAGTAGCTTGCCCATCACTGTGCATATTAATGACACATTCTAGCTCCTGGTGTCATAAAAAAAACGTGTCCTCAACGCAATGTACCATCCTCGCCACTAACGTCCCTCTACAGTGCTGTCACTTCTAAATCAGCCATCATTGGCTATATGGCGGCAAATTAACTATGTTTTTTTACAAGTATCACTGGAGGACGGGGAATAGCTAGACATGCTTCACGACACACTGTAGGAGGATACAATAAGTCATGCGAAAACAAAAATGGGTGGATCGATGCAAATATCGACTCTTAGGATACCAAGTATTGCAGCAATAAATAGTCGATACTACAATGATTAGATCGATATTTGTACTATCACAAAATATTGGGTCCGTAGACACAAGAGAACCTACATAAAATCAAACGTTGCCATATGTATTTATTTATATCTTTGCTCCACGTACCATCACGTCCAGGTACAGACTAAACACCGGCTCAAACACTTGGCGAGGAAATAAGCACTCAGAGCGGACTCAGCCAAACCGCCATTAGGTAAAGTTGCAATTTTCAATGCCAACAAAGCAGGCGTGCCTGATGGAAAATCCTGCTTGTCAAGACTTGGACTTTGGCGTGGTTTGTTCTCCCGTGGTGCAAATGATTTGGACCGGACATGGCGTGAAGGTGAATACATATTTAATTTTAACACTCAAAAAAGGAATAAACAAAAGGCGCGTACAAGGGCGGAAGTACAAAACTTGGCTATACAAACAAAAACTCGCACAAAGGCAGAACTATGGACAAAAAAAACAAAAGAGACTAACTGTGGCATTAATCAACAAAACTTACTTGCGAAGACGTGAACAGGGCAGCATGGACTATGAACATGAAACAGAGTGTGTCAAGAGTGTGACAAGAGTGTGATGTCGCCAGGCTGACTTCCTGGCAACAATGGGCTTAAATAATAGTGACATGATTAGTGAAACCGGGAACTAAAAAGCATCCAAAAAACGGCCAAACAAAAACATGATCAACACAGACATGACACTGCTACACTTTTATAAAAATGCGCCAGCTTGATGCTATTTTACAATGGCTTTGCCATAGACATGCTACTGATTAGCATTAGCAATTTTACATGGCGATTTAAACACCTCCAAATTTGTAATGAAAACTACAACTAAGATACACGTTACAATAATAGAGCCTCCTCTCTGAGCTGCCACCTTACCGTGGTAGAGGAGTTTGCGTGTCCCAATGATCCTAGGAGCTATGTTGTCCGGGGGCTTTATGCCCCCTGGTAGGGTCTCCCAAGACAAACTGGTCCTAGGTGAGGGATCAGACAAAGAGCAGCTCGAAGACCTCAATGAAAAATAAAACCTATGGACCCAGATTTCCCTCCCCCGGACGCGGGTCACCGGGGCCCCCCTCTGGAGCCAGGCCCGGAGGTGGGGCACGATGGCGAGCGCCTGGTGGCCGGGCCTGTCCCCATGGGGCCCGGCCGGGCACAGCCCGAAGAGGCAACGTGGGTTCTCCCTCCAATGGGCTCACCACCCATAGCAGGGGTCATAGAGGTCGGGTGCGATGTGAGCTGGGCGGCAGCCGAAGGCAGGGCACTTGGCGGTCCGATCCTCGGCTACAGAAGCTAGCTCTTGGGACGTGGAACGTCACCTCGCTGGGGGGGAAGGAGCCTGAGCTAGTGCGCGAGGTGGAGAAGTTCCGACTAGACATAGTCGGACTCACTTCGACGCACAACAAGGGCTCTGGAACCAGTTCTCTCGAGAGGGGCTGGACTCTCTTCTACTCTGGCGTTGCCGGCAGTGAGAGGCGACGGGCTGGGGTGGCAATTCTTGTTGCCCCCCGGCTCAGAGCCTGCATGTTGGAGTTCAACCCGGTGGACGAGAGGGTAGCTTCCCTCCGCTTTCGGGTGGGGGACGGGTCCTGACTGTGGTTTGTGCTTACGCGCCAAACCGCAGCTCAGAGTACCCACCCTTTTTGGATTCACTCGAGGGAGTACTTGAGAGTGCTCCCCCGGGTGATTCCCTCGTTCTACTGGGGGACTTCAATGCTCATGTTGGCAGCGACAGTGAAACCTGGAGAGGCGTGATTGGGAAGAATGGCTGCCCGGATCTGAACCCGAGCGGTGTTTTGTTATTGGACTTTTGTGCCCGTCACAGATTGTCCATAACAAACACCATGTTCAAACATAAGGGTGTCCATATGTGCACTTGGCACCAGGACACCCTAGGCCGCAGTTCCATGATCGACTTTGTAGTTGTGTCGTCGGATTTGCGGCCTCAGGTTTTGGACACTCGGGTGAAGAGAGGGGCGGAGCTTTCTACCGATCACCACCTGGTGGTGAGTTGGCTGCGATGGTGGGGGAGGATGCCGGACAGACCTGGCAGGCCCAAACGCATTGTGAGGGTTTGCTGGGAACGTCTGGCAGAGTCTCCTGTCAGAGAGAGTTTCAATTCCCACCTCCGGAAGAACTTTGAACATGTCACGAAGGAGGTGCTGGACATTGAGTCCGAATGGACCATGTTCCGCACCTCTATTGTCGAGGCGGCTGATTGGAGCTGTGGCCGCAAGGTAGTTGGTGCCTATCGTGGCGGTAATCCTAGAACCCGTTGGTGGACACCGGCAGTGAGGGATGCCGTCAAGCTGAAGAAGGAGTCCTATCGGGTTCTTTTGGCTCATAGGACTCCTGAGGCAGCGGACAGATACCGACAGGCCAAGCGGTGTGCGGCTTCGGCAGTCGCGGAGGCAAAAACTCTGACATGGGAGGAGTTCGGGGAAGCCATGGAAAACGACTTCCGGACGGCTTCGAAGCGATTCTGGACCACCATCCGCCGCCTCAGGAAGGGGAAGCAGTGCACTATCAACACCGTGTATGGTGAGGATGGTGTTCTGCTGACCTCGACTGCGGATGTTGTGGATCGGTGGAGGGAATACTTCGAAGACCTCCTCAATCCCACCAACACGTCTTCCTATGAGGAAGTAGTGCCTGGGGAATCTGTGGTGGGCTCTCCTATTTCTGGGGCTGAGGTTGCTGAGATAGTTAAAAAGCTCCTAGGTGGCAAGACCCCGGGGGTGGATGAGACCCGCCCAGAGTTCCTTAAGGCTCTGGATGCTGTGGGGCTGTCTTGGTTGACAAGACTCTGCAGCATCGCGTGGACATCGGGGGCGGTACCTCTGGATTGGCAGACCGGGGTGGTGGTTCCTCTCTTTAAGAAGGGGAACCGGAGGGTGTGTTCTAACTACCGTGGGATCACACTCCTCAGCCTTCCCGGTAAGGTCTATTCAGGTGTGCTGGAGAGGAGGCTACGCCGGATAGTCGAACCTCGGATTCAGGAGGAACAGTGTGGTTTTCGTCCTGGTCGTGGAACTGTGGACCAGCTCTATACTCTCGGCAGGGTCCTTGAGGGTGCATGGGAGTTTGCCCAACCAGTCTACATGTGTTTTGTGGACTTGGAGAAGGCATTCGACCGTGTCCCTCGGGAAGTCCTGTGGGGAGTGCTCAGAGAGTATGGGGTATCGGACGGTCTGATTGTGGCGGTCCGCTCCCTGTATGATCAGTGCCAGAGTTTGGTCCGCATTGCCGGCAGTAAGTCGGACACGTTTCCAGTGAGAGTTGGACTCCGCCAAGGCTGCCCTTTGTCACCGATTCTGTTCATAACTTTTATGGACAGAATTTCTAGGCGCAGTCAAGGCGTTGAGGGGATCTGGTTTGGTGGCTGCAGGATTGGGTCTCTGCTTTTTGCAGATGATGTGGTCCTGATGGCTTCATCTGGCCAGGATCTTCAGCTCTCGCTGGATCGGTTCGCAGCTGAGTGTGAAGCGACTGGGATGAGAATCAGCACCTCCAAGTCCGAATCCATGGTTCTCGCCCGGAAAAGGGTGGAGTGCCATCTCCGGGTTGCGGAGGAGACCCTGCCCCAAGTGAAGGAGTTCAAGTACCTCGGAGTCTTGTTCACGAGTGAGGGAAGAGTGGATCGTGAGATCGACAGGCGGATCGGTGCGGCGTCTTCAGTAATGCGGACGCTGTATCGATCCGTTGTGGTGAAGAAGGAGCTGAGCCGGAAGGCAAAACTCTCAATTTACCGGTCGATCTACGTTCCCATCCTCACCTATGGTCATGAGCTTTGGGTTATGACCGAAAGGACAAGATCACGGGTACAAGCGGCCGAAATGAGTTTCCTCCGCCGGGTGGCGGGGCTCTCCCTTAGAGATAGGGTGAGAAGCTCTGCCATCCGGGGGGAGCTCAAAGTAAAGCCGCTGCTCCTCCACATCGAGAGGAGCCAGATGAGGTGGTTCGGGCATCTGGTCAGGATGCCACCCGAACGCCTCCCTAGGGAGGTGTTTAGGGCACGTCCGACCGGTAGGAGGCCACGGGGAAGACCCAGGACACGTTGGGAAGACTATGTCTCCCGGCTGGCCTGGGAACACCTCGGGATCCCCCGGGAGGAGCTGGACGAAGTGGCTGGGGAGAGGGAAGTCTGGGCTTCCCTGCTTAAGCTGCTGCCCCCGCGACCCGACCTCGGATAAGCGGAAGAAGATGGATGGATGGATGGATAATAGAGCTGGTGTGCAATAAGTAGAATACTTACAGTTTAAACACTTTGTAAGGCGCAAGACTACTTCCTAGCTAGGCAACACACCGTAGTCAATACACTGCTGCCATCTAGCGTCTTGGAATTGCAACTGCATGCAAAGTCTGCTATATAATACTTGCGAATGAGACACAGCACAGTTATCATAATCAATAATTTTTTTAAAGTTCCATAAAAAAAATGAGATTTTGTCATTTAACAATTAACATTTTTTAACACACAAAAGTAAATTGGTACTGTTAAGCACCGGTATCGGGAGTTGGTACCGTATCGATTCAAATCTGAAAAGTACCCATCCTTTTATAGGAGATATTCAGTATAAAAAAAAAACGTCGGAAGACACTAACATGAATAAACAGAATTTGTTTTAGTGTCTGCTGGCTCCAAATTAGCCTCTTCACATGGTAAAAAATGATATTACTAAATCGACAATTTTTATTTCTGACAGTCCAAACATTTTTGACACATACAGACGGGGGATCTTCTCCCTGTCGTCTGCCATTGCAGTGTGATAGCCTGCCAGTTTGCACGTGCTTTCCGAATGTGTTTAGATGGAGACAAGTGTGGACAATATTGGAGACAGACGCACTTTTCCCCGCACTGAAAGTATACAGCGAAGGAGAAAACTATTTGATGTTACTTTTATTTTCTCAATACAGCGTCCATCAGCTGCTGTGACTGAGAGTTAATGAGGTGAGGAAACATGCAGCAGGCGATGTGTCGTGAACATTGTCACAACTTGTTTATAAAGTCTTTAGTTTGTTTACTGGGATGTTCACTCCTACTCTATTTAACTGCAAACTGTATCAGTGTTCAAATAACATCAATATTAGCTCAAATGTTTTGTCATCTCATCAAATTGAATGCAAGCTGTGAAGATTATGTATTCGAAGTAAGAGCTGTCACTCCTCTTTAATTTGTCGGCCAAACTGTTGGACTGATAGGAGGCGTTGTTTATTTGACTTTATATTCATTAGCCAAACTAATTGGTGTTTTATTTTGATATCAAAAAGTAAACACCAGGTTTTTTTTTACATTACTTGTATTTTTTTAATGTCACAAAGGTATTACTTCAAAAACCATACATATTACAGCATTTTATTAATGTGATATTGTGTATAGTTAGTGACATATTTCTGCTCAAACTCTTAATGGATCCGTCCAGATAAACCATCTACATGTGCATATAAAAGTACATAACTTAAATCAGTGTTTTTCAACCACTGTGCCGTGAGATAATGTCTGGTGTGCCGTGAGATAATGTCTGGTGTGCCGTGGGAAATTATGCAACTTCACCTAATTGTCACGTCACTTCCTGTCAATGAGAAAGGACGCAAAGAAGAAAAGCTCCGCTTCTGCTACCAGAGTTTTTGTTAAGTCTGAAGATTTTGACCACTGATTTGACCACTGATTTGCGATCACAGCCACAGGAGAGTCACCTGGCATCTTCGATCTGATTTTGGTCAGTTGAGAGGCACTGATACGCTGAAATAAGGCGAGTGGAAGTGCCGTTAGCCTCAAGCCAAAGGCGCCTCCCGCAGTTCAAAGCGGTTGCCTAACAACCAAAAGTTACGGCGAGTTTACAGCTGTTTTAAAGTGATCCCGACTTCGCAGAGTGATATAAGTTGACAGGCTGACACCTCAAATTGATCTCTGAACGGCGCAAGGTACGAAATTGTTGAAAAAACAAGTTAAAAGTGCCGCAAGTCGCTAAAGAAGTAACTGCCCTTAAGACATAAGAGGCGCTGACATCAGTGACTGCCGCGATGCCAAAAGTTAAAGGATTGACTGGAAAGACTGATTTGAAGCTGGGCACAGGACATGATGGGATTCAAGAAGGGATACTACAAAAAATACTCCAGGAATTTAAAGAAGAAATGATAGAAAAATTGGAAGAATTGATGGATGGATGGAAAGAGGATATGAAAGAAATGAAAGAAGAAATGAAAGAAATGAAAAAAGAGAACAACTCCAGAAATAAAGAAGCCACTGAAATGAGCAAACAAATGACGATCCTTCAAGAAGACAACAACATGCTGAGGAACATCATAGATGAAATGGATCAGGATAAACGAATGAATGATATCATTGTGACAGGGCACCGAATTGAACCAAGATCCTATGCGAAAGCTGTGAATAATGAAGGTGAACCAGATGAAATGGATATGGTCTCAGCAGAACAGCAAGTGGTCAACTTTCTGCAATCAAAAGAAATTGAAATTGACATTAATACCATCGAAACATGCATCCCACTGAACGGAAGAAACAACAACGCCACTCCAGTCGTGCTCGTGAAACTCGTAAACAGAAAATCTAAAATGGCATTGCTGAGACAGGGAAAGAAGCTGAAGGGAACAAATGTGTACATGAATGAGCATCTCACAAAACGTAATGCTGGAATCGCCAAGAAAGCACGCGACTTGAGAAGGCAGGGAAAAATCCAGGGAACTTGGAGCGCCAACTGTAAAATCTACATCAAGCTGAATGGAAGTCCAGAAGCAAGAGTAATTGTTGTCCATGACATCAAGGACCTGGACAATTTTTAAAGTTTACACAGCTACCACAACAACGATGATAATGGACTCTGACAGAAAACAAGCACCTAAATTCAGCATCGGCACTACTATGTTCCAAGGGACGACTAAACAAGAGGACCTAGATTCAGGATTGCATCCACCTACACTTATAGAGATTATTGAAACAACATCAAAGTTTGTTGAACAAGAAAATATGGAACTAAAAAATTTCTGCAACAAAGATCACAAAAAACAGGATTTGGAAAATGATATAGATCCAGATACACATTTTTTCTCCCACATTAGTAATAGTTGTTTTTATTATACAGATGATCAATATACCGTAATTTCCGGACTATAAGCCGCTACTTTTTCCCCTCGTTCTGGTCCCTGCGGCTTATACAAGGGTGCGGCTTATTTACGGCCTGTTCTTCACCGACACCGACGAAGAGGATTTCGGTGGTTTTAGTACGCAGGAGGAAGACGATGACACAATGATTAAAGACTGACTTTTCATATACCGGTAGGCTGGTTATTTTGATAACGTACAGGCGAGCACTTTGTATTACTTTGCACCGTTGTATTATTTGTACTCTGCACAAATGCTGTTCACCATGTCAAAGATGTGAAAGTTTGATTGAATGATTGACAGATTTATTGTTAATAAATGGGACGCTTTGCGTTCCCAAACAGTCATCTCTGTCCCGACAATCCCCTCCGTGGTAGCAGGAACCCCTATATACTACGGTAATTACACATCAAAACCCTGCGGCTTATAGTCGGGTGCGGCTTATATATGGAGCAATCTGTATTTTCCCCTAAATTTAGCTGGTGCGGCTTATAGTCAGGTGCGGCTTATAGTCCGGAAATTACGGTAATAGCAACATTGAATGTGATAACAAATTGTCAATTATTCATTTTAATAGTAGAAGCTTGTATGCAAATTACAACAACATTGAGAACTTTTTGGAACACATCAACGAACCCTTCAAAGTGATTGCTGTCACAGAAACATGGATTGATGATAAAAAAGGAATAGATTTTGATCTGGAGGGATATGAACTAAACTACATCAACAGAACCAACAAAAATGGAGGAGGAGTAGCTGTGTACGTGATGAAGAACCTGAACTACAAAGTGGTAAAAAACATGTCATTTGCCATAGATAATATCTTAGAATGTATAACAATTGAAATATGTCAGGAAAAAAGCAAAAACATATTCATCAGTTGTATATATAGATCACCTAAGTCAAGTATAGAAACATTTGAAGAATGGATCAAGGCTACTTACATGGACAATGGTCAAAGAATAATGTTCTTATGTGGTGACTTTAATATTGACTTATTGAACCCCAACAAGCAAAAGTCTATTGCTGACTTCATTGATACAATGTACAGCAACAGTCTATATCCTAAAATCACAAAGCCAAGCAGAATCACAGGACAATGTGCCACGCTTATTGATAATATTTTTACCAATGATTTTGACAATAACACTACAAGTGGTCTACTTATTACCGACGTTAGTGATCATCTGCCAGTTTTTACAATGTATGATGGAAACTACAAGAAGAACATGGAAGACAAAAGGACATTTCGAAGACTATGCACAGAGAAGAGGATGACTGCCTTCAAAATTGAGCTACAAAAGCAAGATTGGGACAATGTGTATAATGAAAAAGAGGTTGATGAAGCATATGAACATTTCTTAAACAAGTTCATAATACTTTATGACAAACATTGTCCATGGATACAACTCAGTAACAAGCAGAGAAAGAATAATCAACCATGGATGACAAAAGGATTAAAAAATGCTTGTAAGAAGAAGAATACACTATATAGAAAATGTATAGAACAAAGAACTATAGAGGCAGAAATTAAGTACAAAAAGTATAAAAACAAGTTAACAGACATACTACGATCGTGTAGAAAAGAATATTACAGTGAATTATTGGACAGGAACAAAAATAATATGAGAGCAACATGGGGCATCCTCAATAGCATTATAAAAAATGGAACTAAGAGGGACTACCCTCAATACTTCTTAGATGAAAATAAAAAAAATGACAACATAAAGGAAGTAGTTGAAAGATTCAATAATTATTTTGTAAATATTGGACCAAAATTGGAAGAAAGGATTCCAGACCCAGTTCCAATTGAGGACTATAATGATACCATAGAGCGAAATCCCAACTCCATGTTCCTCAGTAATGTGACACAGGAGGAAATAGTTACAATCGTGAAAAAATGTAAATCTAAGACTTCAACTGATTGTAACGAAATTGATATGGAAACGATAAAAAAGGTTATAGAAGAGATCTCAGGACCATTAATGTATATTAGTAACCTATCATTTCAAACAGGTACATTTCAAAACAAAATGAAAATAGCTAAAGTTGCACCAATTTATAAGACTGGAGACAAACATCAATTTACAAATTATAGACCTGTTTCTCTACTTCCACAATTTTCTAAAATCATTGAAAAACTGTTCAATAACAGATTAGAAAGTTTCATAAATAAAAATAGAATACTCGAAGAGAACCAATATGGATACAGAGCTAATGTTTCAACTTCAATGGCTTTAATTGAAATTACAGAAGAAATTACCAATGCAATAGATAGTAAAAAATGTGCGGCAGCGGTTTTTATGGATCTAACTAAAGCATTTGACACAATTAATCACAATATTTTAATAAAAAAACTAGAACGATATGGCATCAGAGGGTTAGTCTTAAACTGGATAAGAAGTTATCTAACGAACAGGAAACAATACGTGAAGCTAGGCGAACACACGTCTACAACGCTAAATATATCCTGTGGTGTACCTCAGGGATCAATATTAGGACCTAAATTATTCAATCTCTATATAAATGACATTTGTAAAGTTACAAAATATTTAAAGTTAGTATTATTTGCGGATGATACAACAGCGTTTTGTTCAGGAGAGAACACACAGGAGATAATACAAATAATAACAGAAGAAATTAACAAATTAAAAAGATGGTTTGACAAAAACAGACTATCGTTGAATCTTAGTAAAACTAAATTAATGCTATTTGGTAACAGTAGAAGAGAAAGTCAAACACAAATACAAATAGACGGAATAGAAATTGAAAGAGTAAACGAAACCAAATTTCTAGGTATAATGATTGATGATAAATTGAACTGGAAATCTCACGTAAAAAATATACAACATAAAGTTGCAAGAAACACGTCAATAATGAATAAAGCAAAACATGTTCTAGACCAAAAATCCCTTCATATTCTCTACTGCTCACTAGTGTTACCATATCTGAGCTACTGTGTAGAAATATGGGGAAATAATTACAAAAGTACACTTCATTCATTAACGGTGTTACAAAAAAGATCAGTTAGAATAATACATAATGTTGGATATAGAGAACATACAAACCCTTTATTTATTGAATCAAAAATACTGAAATTCCACGACATAGTGAATTTGCAAACAGCTAAAATTATGCACAAAGCAAACTATAACCTGCTACCCAAGAATATACAACAATTCTTCTCAAAAAAAGAGGAGAAATATAATCTTAGAGAAAAACGTAATTTAAAACATTTGTTTGCACGTACAACACTTAAGACCTTCAGTATATCAGTATGTGGAATTAAATGATGGAATGGATTAAGCAAAGCAATCAAACAATGTACTAATATGATACACTTCAAGAAACTCTTCAAACTTAAAGTGTTTACAAAGTACAAAGAAGAAGAACCATGACAAACATTCTCAATTTATTTCATCCATCCATTCATTCATTCTTAAAGTAATCTTACTTATCTCATCATATGAAATATGACTTACTTCACCAATTATTATTATTAAATTCTTACTATTATTTATTTATTTATTTTTATTGTGATTACTTATGGAGTTTATTGTGAAAAAATTGTGAACAGGAAGTGAACAAAAAGTTTTGCAACTGTTATGTAAAGAAAAGGGGTAGGATTAAATAAGCTCTGCTTCTTCCTACTCCTTTTCGAACATGTTGAAAAGAAACTGGAAATTGTGATGTATCATGTTGTATGCTTGCATGTTCGAAATAAACTCAAACTCAAACTCAAACTCAAACTCAATTGGTCCAAAAAATATTTTTTGCAAATCAATAGTTATAATAATGTGCCGTTGTCTAGTGCAGTGTTTTTCAACCTTTTTTGGTATGTAAAAGGTATGTAATGCTTAAAACCAAAAATGAACAAAAGGCAAGTCCCGCTCGGAAAAGGCACTGAAGCATAGGGATGGCTGTGCAAAACAAAAGTAAAACTGAACTGGCTACAAAGTAAACAAAAACAGAATGCTGGACGACAGCCAAAACTTGCAGCGTGTGGAGCGGAGATGGCGTCCACCAAGTACATCCGTACATGACATGACAATCAACAATGTCCCCACAAAGAAGGATAGCGTACGTACAACTTAAATAGTCTTGATTTCGAAAACAAAGCAGGTGCGGGCAATAGAACTTTAAAGGAAGGCGTGACACTGCTATAGGAGAACACCAACAAAACAGGAAGGGTCACCAAATTAACAACGCAAAACATAAACTAAAGCACTACACACAGGAAACAACAACAAACTCAAAATAAGGCATGACAACCTGGTGGAGTTTCATTTTTTAACCTTTTCTCCTGGTGGTGTGCCTCCGTATTTTTTTTAATGAAAAAAATGTGCCTTGGTTAAAAAAGGTTGAAAAACACCGACTTAAATAAATAATAACAAAAAATACCTCCTCTATCAAAATGTAAAAAAAGAGATAAAGACATCATGTAATGACTTAAAACTAACAAGTTGAATTATTAAAGAATAAAAAAACCTAATATTTGTCTTTCCGTATATGAATAACGTTTATCTATAGTCTTTTTATTAGACATTACAAATGACATGATGGTATTACGTTCACCCCCAAACACTGCTTTACCTAACAACGAGTAATCATTCAGTATTGACAACAACAATCTTAATTATTACTTTGGCCATACTTGGCTGCCCTAGATCACATACATTAGCACTATTTTTATTTATATGGACAAAAAGTGCAGTTACGTCTTATGGCCATCAGATGCAATCTGTCAATATTATTTTATATATATGTATATACATATACTGTATATATTATATATATTATTTATATATATTATATTATATATATTATGTATATAGGGACGGCGTGGCGAAGTTGGTAGAGTGGCCGGAGTGTTGCTGGTTACTGGGGTTCAATCCCCACCTTCTACCATCCTAGTCACGTCCGTTGTGTCCTTGGGCAAGACACTTCACCCTTGCTCCTGATGGCTGCTGGTTAGCGCCTTGCATGGCAGCTCCCACCATCAGTGTGTGAATGTGTGTGTGAATGGGTGAATGTGGAAATACTGTCAAAGCGCTTTGAGTACCTTGAAGGTAGAAAAGCGCTATACAAGTATAACCCATTTATCATTTATTTATATTAGGGCTGCAACTAACGATTAATTTGATAATTGATTAATCTGTCGATTATTACTTCGATTAATCGATTAATAATCGGATAAAAGAGACAAACGACATTTCTATCCTTTCCAGTATTTTATTGAAAAAAAACAGCATACTGGCACCAGACTTTTTGATTATTGATTCTCAGCTGTTTCTACATGTTGCAGTTTATAAATAAAGGTTTATAAAATAAATAAATAAAAAAATTCAACGAATCGATGACTAAATTAGTCGCCAACTATTTTTATAATCGACTTTAATCGATTTAATCGATTAGTTGTTGCAGCCCTAATATATATATATATATATATATATATATATATATATATATATATATATATATATATATATATATATATATATACTGTATAATGTAGTTTTAAAATGTTGCATATACATATATGCATGCATGCTTTTGTCATAACGGGGGGGGGGGGGTTCGCAACTTACTGCGAGGATTGTTCTCCCAGGACGGCAAACGGACTATTCCGGACAGGACTTGAAGGTAGGAACATATTTATTAATTAATACAACCTACACAGGACAAAAGTCAGGAACTAAAACAAAAGGAAAGCGTGCCGATTGCACGAGAGGCTAAGGGACATTAAACTTAAAGCAGGAAACATACGCTAACACTTAGCCTGAACTATGGACATGAAACAAACAAAACTTACTGTGGCAAGAAACGAGCAAAACTTACTTGGCATGGCATGAAGCAAACAATCGCATGACACAAGCAATGACGCCAGGACGACTCACTGGCAAAGACAGGCTTAAATAATAGTCTCTGATTAGAGCAGGTGCGTGTCCCGAACACATGAGGCAGGTGAAACTAATAAGTCACCATGGTAACTAAACAAACAAGGGAGGGCAAACAGGAACTAAAAGAGTCTTAAACTAACAGAAAATGACAAAAAACATGATCCAGACCACAGATCATGACAGCTTTGGAGCCCCTGCCTGGAAAGAAAATAATGTTTGCCTTGGTGCCCTAAAATATGAGACACCCTTTAAGGCAGGCCTGAGCAATTATTTTCACTCGGGGGCCAAATTTATAGAAGAAAGTGTGTCTGGGGGCCGGCATATCTGATTTTTAGGAACACTAATACAAATCCTCACAATAATGTCTGAAGGCTAAAAACTTTATGATAGACCACCTTAAAAAACGGAATGGAATTGTAATTTTTTTTACTGAATGACACCAATCTAACACATCTGATACATCACTAAGCTTCAGAACTTTGTTGTAAAAATCTCCTTCCGCATTTCAGGCTGGCCGTTGTTGAAAAACTATGTGGAAACGCTTCACACCCAACCTGCTTGGTGCCTCGTCTGAGCTGCTGTGATTTAGATTACCATAGTAACTCATTAGATTACCATAGTAACTCATTAGATTACCATAGTAACTAGTATATCATGCAAAAGCTCAGATTCCAACCATTAACATACTTTGTATAGTTGAAGACTTACAGTCATTAAAAAACATCACTGCAAATCATAATGGCAGCTACACTTTCCATCTTGAAGATCTAAAAAAATTATTTGGGAATGTCCGGCGGGCCGGATTGAAAAACTTAACATGCCGCATGTGGCCCCCGGGCCTTAATTTGCCCAGGCCTGATTTAAAGGCCTACTGAAACCCACTACTACCGACCACGCAGTCTGATAGTTTATATATCAATGATGAAATCTTAACATTATAACACATGCCAATACGGCCGGGTTAACTTATAAAGTGACATTTTAAATTTGCCGCTAAACTTCCGGTTCGAAACGCCTCTGAGGATGACGTATGCGCGTGACGTGGCCCGGCAAACACGGGTATGCCTTCCACATTGAAGCCAATACGAAAAAGTTCTGTTTTCATTTCATAATTCCACAGTATTCTGGACATCTGTGTTCGTGAATCTGTTTCAATCATGTTCATTGCATTATGGAGAAGGAAGCCGAGCAAGCAAAGAAGAAAGTTGTCGGTGCGAAATGGACGTATTTTTCGAACGTAGTCAGCCACAACAGTACACAGCCGGCGCTTCTTTGTTTACATTCCCGAAAGATGCAGTCAAGATGGAAGAACTCGGATAACAGAGACTCTAACCAGGAGGACTTTTGACTTGGATACACAGACGCCTGTAGAGAACTGGGACAACACAGACTCTTACCAGGATTACTTTGATTTGGATGACAAAGACGCAGACGTGCTACTGTGAGTATGCAGCTTTGGCTTTTTTTTGCGTATGTACGTAACTTTTTTAAAATATATAAGCTTTATGAACCTTGGGTTAGGTGAATGGTCTTTTGGGCTGAGTGATTGTGTGTGTTGATCATGTGTTTGAATTGTATTGGCGTGTTCTATGGAGCTAGGAGCTAGCAGAGGAGCTAGGAGCTAGCATAACACGTACCGTACCGTACGTGCGCGTCACGTACGTAACTTTTTAAAAATATATAAGCTTTATGAACCTTGGGTTAGGTGAACGGTCTTTTGGGCTGAGTGATTGTGTGTGTTGATCAGGTGTTTGAATTGTATTGGCGTGTTCTATGGAACTAGGAGCTAGCAGAGGAGCTAGCATAACAAACACGCAGGTGTTATTATGCAGGATTAATTTGTGGCATATTAAATATAAGCCTGGTTGTGTTGTGGCTAATAGAGTATATATATGTCTTGTGTTTATTTACTGTTGTAGTCATTCCCAGCTGAATACCAGGTACCGTGAGTATGCAGCCTTGGCTGCTAAACATTCGATAACTTGACCGTATGTGCGCGTCACGTACGTAACTTTTTAAAAATATATAAGCTTTATGAACCTTGGGTTAGGTAAACGGTCTTTTGGGCTGAGTGATTGTGTGTGTTGATCAGGTGTTTGAATTGTATTGGCGTGTTCTATGGAGCTAAGAGCTAGCAGAGGAGCTAGGAGCTAGCATAACAAACACGCAGGTGTTTTTATGCAGGATTAATTTGTGGCATATTAAATATAAGCCTGGTTGTGTTGTGGCTAATAGAGTATATATATGTCTTGTGTTTATTTACTGTTGTAGTCATTCCCAGCTGAATATCAGGTCACCCCCGGCTCTCACAGCATCTTCCCTATCTGAATAGCTTCAACTCCCCACTAGTCCTTCACTTGCACTTTACTCATCCACAAATCTTTCATCCTCGCTCAAATTAATGGGGAAATTGTCGCTTTCTCGGTCCGAATCTCTCTCACTTCATGCGGCCATCATTGTAAACAATAGGGAACTTTGCGTATATGTTCAACTGACTACGTCACGCTACTTCCGGTAGGGGCAAGCCTTTTTTTTTATCAGATACCAAAAGTTGCAATCTTTATCGTCGTTGTTCTATACTAAATCCTTTCAGCAAAAATATGGCAATATCGCGAAATGATCAAGTATGACACATAGAATAGATCTGCTATCCCCGTTTAAATAAAAAAAATTCATTTCAGTAGGCCTTTAAGGCAACACTTGCCTTGACATTAAAAAGTGAAAATTTGAGGCCTGCGCATGTCATTTATTTTGCACAGAACTTGGTAACAGTTTTATCTAAAATTCTTTCAGGCTGCGTTTTAGAGTGACATTTGCTGACGTATGCCTTGATTTGACCACTCACCGTACAGCCGTTAAGGTAAAAGAGCTGGCACGGTCAAAATACATTGCGTGATTAAGATAAGTGTGTACATGATTAATGTGACACTTTTTGTGATTACTCATAGGCGTTAACTGTTTAATTTTAATCATTCACTTCAAAGAACATCCTAATATGGGTCCCTACAGAACAAAAACAAGACAGTGACTACGCACCAACATTTAATTAAAGTAAGTGAAGTGGGCGGGGCTTGGCTAGAGCCAGTTATCACAAAGCAGTCTAAATACATCAGGCTCCGTCAGACCTGTGCACTGACTAAATGTGTCTTTTTTTTTTCATGATTGTGCAACATGCAATGTTCTCCTCTCATAATGAAAATGGCAGCGTGACCTTCTCTGCGGGGGGGCTGCAGCGGCAGTATAACATCACAACCCCCTCCCCCGATGAGGTCTCCCACCGCCCAGCCGGTAATGGGATTAAGATCAATGGGCTAATGAGCTCCCAGGCTTTTAATAGAATTTGTGGAGCAGATTAACTGTTGATCAAATTCAAATGTGCCACAGATTAGGGTTGATCTATTTTAATAGTTCCCTACATTTGTCTCAGGCCATTGCAGGAGTGGAGGACAAAGAAATACAACCTGACCAAGTTCAGTGAAGAAGACTCAATGTTGCAACACTTATAATAAAGTCTTTTACATTCCAAAATGGAAGGTAAGGGTGCCTTCACATGTGTAATTCACTGAAATTAATTTAGGGTGCGTTTGCTCGGTTCATTTGGTCAAGTGTGAGCGCCATCATGTGAATACTGGTGTACGCCAAGCAAGTGGACCCAGACCGCTTAAGAGATGGGTTTTGGTCTTGGTCCGCTTGCAGGTGAACTCTAATAATAATAATAATAGATTTTATTTGTAAAAAAGCACTTTACATTGAGTAAACAACCTCAAAGTGCTACAGTGTATTATAAAAACAAATAAACAAAAAGATAGTAAAAAATAAATAAAAATAAAAACTACAACAGCCAAATAGCTAGAACTAGTATGCATACTGTATATCTAAAAAAAGGTTGTTTTTTTTTAAATACGTTTTTTTTAAGCCTTTTTTAAAACCATCCACAGTCTGTGGTGCCCTCAGGTGGTCAGGGAGAGCGTTCCACAGACTGGGAGCGGCGGAGCAGAAAGCCCGGTCTCCCATTGTTTGTAGCTTTGTCCTCGGAGGTTGGAGGAGGTTAGCCTGTCCGGAGCGGAGGTGTCGGGTGGAGGATTTGGTGGTGAGTAGTTCTTTGAGGTAGAGGGGGGCATTTCCATGGATGCACTGATGGGTTGGTAGGGAGACTTTGAATTCAATCCTGAGCGGAACAGGAAGCCAGTGAAGGGATTTGAGAGTTGGTGTGATATGGTCATATTTCCGCACTATCATCAGGATCCTAGCAGCACTATTCTGTACGTATTGCAGCTTCTGGATGTTCTTGCTGGGGATCCCGACAAGAAGTGCGTTGCAGTAGTCTTGCAACTCTATGGCGTTTTGGCTCGAATTGAATGATTGAATTATATTATTTATATAGCGCTTTTCTCTAGTGACTCAAAGCGCTTTTACATAGTGAAACCCAATATCTAAGTTACATTTAAACCAGTGCGGGTGGCACCGGGAGCAGGTGGGTAAAGTGTCTTGCCCAAGGACACAACGGCAGTGACGAGGATGGCAGAAGCGGGGATCAAACCTGGAACCCTGAAGTTGCTGGCACTGCCACTCTACCAACCGAGCTATACCGCCACAAATGTGAACAATAACAGCAAAAGGCACTCTGACATGACAAAAATTGTAAAATATTAAAGGATTAAAAACGTTTTTTTTGCTAGAAAAATAAAAATAAAATAGTAGACCTTTAAAGAAAAGACTGACACTCATCGAGGGCAGACGCTTCCCTTTCCTTTCCCTTATCTCTCCTGCTTGCTTCTTTGTCTTGTCTTGTCTTGTCTTAACTTTCTTGGTGCCTCTTTTTGCACTGCTCTCCAAATCTAAACATTGGAACTATTTAACTGTCCTCAACGAAATTGACAAGATCTTGGTTTTGGGGTAACCTGCTTGTCGTGACGGAGCGGTTGTTGCTGGACACACGACGTACTCTTGGGAGAAGAATGAGTGCCGCGTGCCTGGCGACCCTTTCAGTCAAGGACGTGAAGATATCCACCTATTCGGAATTATGAGAACAGGAAATCTGCAGATTAGAGTAAGCGTTGCTCTGGTTTGTCGACAAATTGGAAGTTGCTGGCAGTCCTCAAACTACCCCAAAGCTGCCACAAATGATTGGAAGATGTGGGCAGAACTGTGGACACTTTGTGATTTGGATCACATCAGACTGTCTGCTCTGCAGGATGAATTTGAGGATCAGTCATAGACAATTTAGAGTGAAAAGCACATTTTACTTTCACTCGCATACAAAACATTCTAACTTGGATTGTTTCCCTGGCTTCGAGACTCTCCCGAAGGACAGTGCGGCTAAGACACAACAAACTCCCTTCTTGTCTCTCATGGACACACACCTGTTGTTGTTGACTTTGGACTGACTGGCGGCTGCAACAACACCAAGGCATCGGAACAGAGACACGCGGCCAGCTTACACACACACATGCATCCATCCATCTTCAACCGTTTATCCGGAATCGGGTCGGGGGACAACAGCTCTAGCAAAGACCCCCAGACTTCCCTCTCCAGAGTAACATTAGCAACTTCCTCCTGGGGAATCCCGAAGCGTTCCAAGGCCAGAGAGGAGATGTAATCCCTCCATCTGGTCCTTGGCCTACCGCGGGGTCTCCTCCCAGTGGGACGTGCGACGAGAAACTCCCTAGGGAGATGCTCATGAGGCATCCGCACGAGATCCCCAACCACCTAAGCTGGTTCCTTTCCAAGCGAAGGAGCAGCGGCTCTACTCCGAGTCTCTCTCGGGTGACTGAACTTCTCACCCTATCTCTAAGGGAGATGCCAGCCACCCTTCTGAGTAAACTCATTTCGGCCGCTTGTATCCGCGATCTTATTCTTTCGGTCATGACCCACACTTCATGACCATAGGTGAGAGTAGGAATGCAGATAGCTCGGTAGACCGAGAACTTTGCCTTCTGGCTCAGCTCTCGTTTCGTCACAACACTGCGGCAGAGAGACTGCAATACTGCCCCAGCTGCTCCGATTCTCCGGCTGATTTCCTTCTCCATCTTTCCCTCACTCGTGAACAAGACCCCGAGATACTTAAACTCCTCCACCTGGGACAGAGTCTCGTCACACACACATGCATCCACAAAATATATACGCCATACATACATACCCCACCCCCCCCCCCATCCAAAGCCCTTGACGCAAATCCCTTAGGGGTGATGGACAGCTGGGCAGCGCCTGAAGAGCTGCAGCCAGCCACCGTAGCCCCCACTCCCTCCCCTCTGTTGCAAGTCTCAAGTTGTATGTTGTAATATGTATATGTGCTTTGCTATGGAGTTTATTTCCCACTCCAGACTGGGCCCCCTTAGGAACCGAGTCTAGATTGTATTTTTTTTACTCATCCTCCCCCAGTGTTGATCTTTTCCCATTTTTTACGGGGCGCCTTGTGGTGACCCATCAGCGTTCCTGTTCTGTAACCCTGTACACTCTTTGTTTGTCTAATCTTGAACGGGTTTGTGCTGAAAACAATGTTTTGTTGTACTTGTGCCATGACAATAAAGACCTACTTACCTATCTAAAAGACCAGGTGTGCCCAAACCCACTGGCATCTTCAGTTTGGCCCGAGTTCAATTTCAATAAGCAAACGGGCTGACCTTTTACATGAAATTGAAATACCCAGGGGTCTGACAGGTGGCAAATTGTCACCATCTTGTGGACAATGTAAGAGACTCAGGTCAGTGACCACGGTGTGTACTTTCTTGACATCAAAAGCACAGCATTGACTTATATGACCCAATCCAAACAACCTTTTCTAGTCATGGTGAAGAAAAAAAAATTCAACCAGCACAAAAAGTCAGCACACATGGTAGCACATAACACAAACCTGGGCATGCGGCCCGTTGAGCTTTTTAATCTGGCCCGCCGGACATTCCCAAATAATTTTGTTAGATCTTTAAGATGGAAAGTGTAGCTGCCATTATGATGTGAAGTGGTGTTTTCTAATGACTGTAAGTCTTGAACTATACAAAGTATTTCAATGGTTGGAATCTGCTCTTATGGATGATATACCAGTTACTATGGTAATCTAATTAGTTACTATGGTAATATAATTAGTTACTATGGTCATCTAATTAGTTACTATGGTAATCTACGTCACAGCAGCTCAGACGAGGCACCAAGCAGTGCAGGCGGGAAGCGTGTCCAAAGACGCGGAAGGAGATTTTCTAAAGCTTAGTGATATATAGAATATAATAGAAAGTACTTTATTGATTCAGCAAATATCAGATATATCAGATTGTAAGTGTGTTTATTTTGTACCCTTCACGTTCATATTTCACTGTTTGTTGCGTTTCACTTGATTGTAAAATATGTCGATCGAAAGGGGGTGTGACATTCATATTTTGTCAATATTCAGTGTTTTATCGTTCATCGAAAAATTTAAAATTCCATTACGTTTTTTAAGGCGGTCTGTCATAACGTTTTTAGCATTCAATCAGACATTATTGTGAGGTTTTGTATTAGTGTTCCTAAAAATAGATATACCGGCCCCCAGACACATTTTTTTCTCTAAATGTGGCCCCCGAGTCAAAATAATTGCCCAGGCAATAACATAACACAACCTGCTCACTGAACTTTGTGGATATTATACAAAAACATCGCATCACCACAAAAAATTCAAAATGACACGCGTTTAAATCTATTGCCAGGCATGATGGAAAAAAATGCAAAACACTTTCTCCATACTTATCCATATTTGACTTTTAGTTGCTTGATTACAAAACCTTAAAGAGGTCGTCGCGCAAGTAAACACAGTGGGAGTTGAACTTACCACTTACCACATACTCTTAATATTCAATTATAATAATGATTAATTATATAATATCCATGATATTATTATAATATGTAAACACACACACATATAGACTATGAGACAGCATGTTTACCTCGTATTACCTCAACCCCCTCTCCTAGGACACTATTCATAGCACACGCCTATGTGTAAAAATATGCTAATGGGTTATTTTTAGCCAACAAGAGGTTACACCTGCTACACAAAAAGCATTGTCATTTTCTCTTTCGTCTGCATCAGGCTTGTCAGTTACCGTTAGCGCTCGACGCCGCCTCAACTTTTTTAGCTGTGGCAGAACGGGCTCTTGCTTTTTGTTTGCTTAACCGTACCACCGTTGGGGTTCCGGGTGCTGTTGATACCATTTGGATCACAAAAATCACTTCAGCTAGATGCTAATGCTACCAAACTAGCAGTATTATGCTAATGTTTGTTTTTTTAAATGCATCAAATATGTTTTATGTAAAAAAATATTTTAGGGCCTTTAAACCTTTTATTGAAAATTGTTGATCATTTTCTTTAACGTCTTTAATATTGTTTTTTTAAATATATTTATTTTCAAAACTGATATACACATATCAAATTGGGTCATTATATACAGTAGACACCTGTAAACACATTTTATTTCCTATTGTATAATCTTCCTGTGGAGGGAGATGGGGCCACCGCCTCTGTCCATGGTGCTGAGGACAGAGCACCATCAGACGGGGGCGTGGCAGTGCTGACGGCGAGACACAGCTGCCAGGTGATTAGATTTCACAGGTGGTACATGTTAATCTAATCATCTGTTGTCTTTAACAGTAAGCGGCCAGGAGCAGGAAGAGAGAGAGGATACGGACGTGACTGAAAAGTCACATTCTACTGAGAGAAAACTTTTGTTAAAAACATTATTATTAAAACCTTCTTAAAACCTGCACGCTTGGCTCCTGTGCTGTGTCTGACAGTGGGACTGCGAGGACGCAACTTCTACACTTCCATTTCATCTTCAACATTTTCTGATTCCTCCCCACATAAAGTATAATGTTTTTCAATGATATAAATCGAAATATGAAAAGTGTCATGACCTGTTCCCAGGTCATATCCTGTTTTGTGTTTCTTATAGTTATTCAATGTTTAAGACTATTTATGTTTCAGCGACTTTCCTTTGTTTACATTCTGATTGCTCGGTGCGCTGATCATACACCCCAGTTTCTGTTTAGTGATTTGTGTCCCCACCTGCTGCTGCCACTAATCATGCCCCGTTATAAACCTGTCTTGCCGTTTCCATTGTTCGCTTAATGCGAAAGGTTTTGCTAACCCCGTGCTACATTTTGCCCTCAGTGTCCTCTTGGATAAAATGTTTCTCCTGACCAAAAAGCAAATACAGGAGACCCAAGTTCTCCTTACTTGTGGTTATTTGTTAGGACGTCTCAATCAGTGAGGGATGGTGTTTCCAGTGGTAATATTTTGAAATGGAAAAGCAAGCACCCAATACCGAGTCAAGTGGATGCAGGTACTGACTGGTGAGTGGGTATTCGGCATTCATCAAAGATTGTCTATTTAGGGCCCAAGCAGCCGTCTTTTTTCTTCTATACGTTTGGATGCCTTTGTGAGGCCCTGAACATAGACACAAAGTCCCCATATTTTGCGGTTATGTCAGGTATGGCAACAATGAAATGTCAAAATTGGCTCTCTAGCGCCCCCTTTAAAATGAGAAGTAATTAGCCCCTCCTACCAGTTTCATGTATCAACACTAACATCGCAGGAGGCATCCATCATGACGGGACACACATAAAAGTCCCTGGAACCCACACCTGAAAATGGACAGGTAGTGATGGTCATCTTAGTTTTCGAAAAAAAAGGGATTGTACTTGAACAAACTCCTCCTAAGGACTTTGACCAAAATGAGTTAGGAGTAAAATTAGAGACTCAACATGTAGGCAATGATCAATTGCAAACACATTTTTCTTACGCTTTGATGGTTTGGGCTGTTTTTAAGGAAAAAAATGAGGTCAAACTTTACGGTATACCAGTACTAGTATAGTACAGCGATACAAAAGAATCATATTCCGCACCCCTTTATTTTAACGTGCATGACGGCGCATCGTCATCACGTGGTGACATTGCTGATTTTACGAGCAGAGGAGCATGTTTGGCAGCGCACAATCACAGAATACTTACAAGCAGACACAGTGTGTAGACAGAAAAGGGAGAATGGACGCATTTTGGTGTAAAACCTAAAGATAAAGGTGAAGTTATAACACTGAAACACCCTCAGGAAGAGGTGCTTTAAGACATGGCTAGCTAGTGAAGGATATATATATATTTTCATATATCCATATTTTGTTTTACTTCCATAGTCATATTACAAATAGCTAATGTTCCATATTGTACTCTTTTGCTTTCAAATCATCTAATGACAAAGTGCTCGCACTTGGGCCGGCCTTGAAGTAGAAGGCAGAGAGGAGGAATTCCTCCTTCCTGTGCTTCCCAGACCGACTCAAGATAAGAGACAATGAGCATGTGTTTGAGGTGAGACAAGTGAGGGCGGGGGAGATATTGAAGAGGAGAGTGCTTTCCGGGATGTTTTCAGATCAACTTGGGCTCCGCATTTATATGTGTTGTTCGAGGCTGGTCTCTATTCTCAAATATTTGAAAATAAATGACAAAATACCTATCCTGTCCTTGGTGGTACTTTTGAGTTCAGTTTATATGTCATCTAAGGAACTTGGGACTGACCAGCGTTTTACATCCCACTTGAAGGAACATCTGGTCAAACGCAACACTAGCTAGCAGCTAAAGTCCATCTGCAGTCGGCAGTGTTTTAGCTACTGCTAAATCACTAATCCCTGAGAGGGCATTAAGAGGTTGAGGTGGGCGGGGTTGGGGGGTTGCGTGCCGGCCCAGTCACATAATATCTACAGCTTTTCACACACACTAGTGAATGCAATTCATACTTGGTGAACAGCCATACAGGTCACACTGAGGGTGGCCGTATAAACAACTTTAACACTGTTACAAATATGCGCCACACTGTGAACCCACACCAAACAAGAAGGACAAACACATTTCGGGAGAACATCCGCACCGTAACACAACATAAACACAACAGAACAAATACCCAGAACCCCTTGCAGCACTAACTCTTCCAGGATGCTACAATATACACCCCCTGCAACCCTCTACCCCCCAACTCCGCCCACCTCAACCTCCTCATGCTCTCTCAGGGAGAGCATGTCCCAAATTCCAAGCGGCTGTTTTGAGGCATGTTAAAAAAAATAATGCACTTTGTGACTTCAATAATAAATATGGCAGTGCCATGTTGGCATTTTTTTTCCATAACTTGAGTTGATTTATTTTGGAAAACCTTGTTACATTGTTTAATGCATCCAGTTGGGCATCACAACAAAATTAGGCATAATAATGTGTTAATTCCACGACTGTATATATCGGTATCGGTTGATATCTGAATCGGTAATTAAGAGTTGGACAATATTGGAATATCGGATATCGGCAAAAAAGCCATTATTGGACATCTCTAGTGATTATATATGAATATAAATGTATAATTTGCTTCATATCGCCTATGCATTTGAGTATTTCATATTTTTTTACGTACTGTGTAAAAATAGATTGTAGATATTACAGTAAAAACCTGGCAGCTCAGTCGCTAGGATTTCACAACGTATTGTGATTGAAAAAATCCAAAAGTAATTTTGACAGTGTACCATTTGATGGACAATTTCAAGTCAAGCCTGTATTTTTTTTAATGTTTGGAATGTATTATTTGTTGCATTATTGCTAATATTAAAGTTTTAAAGATATGCAATTGCATGCAGTACATGTCTTTTTTCTGTCAACATGGAGAGAATTTAGTGGGAAGAGATATTGAAACATATTTCCAGGCTTTCGTGGGCCACATAAAAAACCTGACAGTGGCGTAGGAAGGTTGTTCGACTATGCTGAGTGGCAGCACAGTTCTATTACATAAAGCGACGGTCGTTACTTCTTTTCTTCCACCTTTCCACATGCTCCTGTTTTACCTCAGCTGTCTATCACTGTGGAGTGAAAACATTCATCACCATCGCTCACCCCTGCAGTTTGCTTCCACTTTAGGAGCCGATTTGATCTATTTTCTTTTTCCGGTGCTCTTATCATTCCTCACCACTTTTTTTTCTCGTTCCCCTTTCCTTTTCTCAACCTGGAAAGTTAAAGATTTCCTTTCTGGCTGTCAGTGCTGGGACTGACGGATGGTGCTGCGGGTCCAGATGCGGCTGGATTGCTATTCAGTGCAGAACTCATTAGCGCTCCCATCCTCAACACTCCTCCTGTAGCCCTTATTTCCATCCCCATAGAGGCCTGCAAGATAATCCCGATAGAGTCCAGCAGGAATTACCAGGAACCATTCCTGGATTCCAATGGAACTATTCCCGCAGAGTCCGATTTGACTGCGAGTGGATTTAAAAATTGAGCATATGAGATCCTATTTAAAACCATGATAGAGCCCTTTTCCACCAAAATGTCAGAATAATTGTATCTAAGTTATCACAAATCTTTGTGTTGCCATGAGTTCCCGGCGAGAAGACAAAAGCTGTCTTTGATCCTACCAAGAAGAAGGCTTGTAAAACTCCACTGTGTAGGATGGGAAGCAATATGAAGGTGTTCTGTTTCTTTGATGTATTGTAATCCACAGAAAGATTTTGTCTTGACCCGAGATCTACAAAGCGAAGAGGAAGCAGGACCTGACTCCCCTCCAGGCACCTTTTCTTTGAACTGTTTGTAAAATCAAAGGTGATGGCTGCTTACGACCCCCCTCCCTTAGAAACAGCTGTTGCCATGTAATCAGGGAAAGTCCAAATACAAGAGGAGGCGTACAATATTTCGTCAGAGCATGGTGACACTGTACAAGGGCAAAGGTGTATGTGTTTCTCCTCATTGAGCCAAATTTAATTCTGTCTCTGTTTACTTCCTTGCTTCTTGTCTTGTTTAATAGATGTTATCAGTGTTTGAACCTGACACCTTTGGTTCCTGGAACCTCTGGTTGGCTATGTGTTCCTGTAGAAGTGTGTGGTTTGTGTTTGCACCACATTTCACAGTTCAGGTAGTTTATACAAATCAGTCTTATGACGTATGGAGGAGTGGTTTACTATATTTCTACACTGATACCATGTCAATATACAAACAATATTAGGTCACAGTTCTTTTACTAAAAAGTAAGTCATTGAAATACAAAGCAATATTATACAAAACGATATAATTTATAAAATAAAATGTACCGAATTTTTCATAAAAAGCCAGGCTTTTGTGCGCAATGTCCAACAGTCAGAAAGTCATCCTCTTAGCAAATGATGCATTCATTAGGGTCAGGTGATTCATTTTGGTCCATTTCAGTTGTAAATAACAATATATAAATAATAAACGTCAGTGTTTACATGTAAATAACAATATATAAATAATAAACGTCAGTGTTTATATGAAAATAACAATATACAAATAATAAATGTCAGTGTTCATCTGTAAATAACAATATATAAATAATACATATCAGTTTTTATCTGTAAATAACAAAATATAAATAATAAATGTCAGTGTTTATCTGTAAATAACAATATATAAATAATAAACGTCAGTGTTTATATGTAAATAACAATATACAAATAATAAATGTCAGTGTTTATCTGTAAATAACAATATAGAAATAATAAATGTTAGTGTTTATCTGTAAATAACAAAATATAAATAATAAATGTCAGTGTTTATCTGTAAATAACAATATATAAATAATACATGTTAATGTTTATCTGTAAATAACAATATATAAATAATAAATGACAGTGTTTATCTGTAAATAACAATATATAAATAATAAATGTCAGTGTTTCTCTGTAAGTAACAATATATAAATAATAAATGTCAGTGTTTATCTGTAAATAACAATATATAAATAATACATTTCAGTTTTTATCTGTAAATAACAAAATATAAATAATAAATGTCAGTGTTTATCTGTGAATAACAATATATAAATAATAAATGCCAGTGTTTATCTGTAATAACAATATATAAATAATAAATGCCAGTGTTTATCTGTAAATAACAATTTATAAATAATAAATGTTAGTTTATCCCACGCTGACAACGCAAACACATCTGTTTTAGCATTAGCTTGATAGCATTAGCATTCTGTTGATTGGGGTTGAGGCTAATAACGACACAAATGGGTGTCACTGACGACTTTTACAACATGTAATAAAGTCAACAGCTAATATGTGATGTTATTCACCTCCTTTTTTTCACATTTATCCAACAAAGTCCGAGTAGTAAGCAGCTGATGTCGCCGCTTTAAGTCCGGCTTCATACTCCTCCGTATACGTAGCTTCGTGTATAGAAATGAAGTTTGTAAAACTAATAAACAACAATAAACTACATTGTTTAAAGACTACGGCTGAGTAAAAACACTGCAAGATAGTTCCACTGATCAGCGTTCTTCCAAACAAAGATGTCCCCCTAAAGTTGCTGCATTTCGAAAGTTCATTTTGTTTTTCTTTCTCTTCGTTGTCAAGTTTGTTGTCATAGAAATACAAAAGTTGTTGCCTATATTCTAATGGCGGTCGTGTGTTTAAAAGAGAAGTTTCAGGAACGCCCCCAACTGTGGTCAACCAATCAGCGTTCAACAGCTCAGCCCGTGCCCAAAAAGGTTCCTGGTCGCTTGGAAAAGTCCCACCTAGCTAGAAGGAACTCCGAAAGGTTCCTAAAGAACTGAATCTACCTGGCTAGTTTTTGGTGGAAACACAGGGGTACCTTTATTTAAGTGGGGAAGTTCCTGAAAAAGTTCCTGCAGTGAAAAGGGCCTCATGAGAGTCCATGATAATGTCCAGCAAGCAAACACAAGATGAGTTCTATCCTTTCTTTATGTACTGTGACACGGCCCTTCAGTCTTCATGAATAATCCAATATTCAATCAACCATCATAAGACACCAAGCAAATTGGGTTAAGTGCTTTGTCCCTGAAGAGGAAACAAGAGCCCTGAAATCTATAACTGAAAGTGGATGAGTAATCACTAAAGCCTGCATGCCGCGTGTCGCCACGGACTGAGTCAACATCAGGGGTGTGACCATACGCTGAAATCACTATTCACACGCCATATCGGCTTCACAAGAACAAGACAAGATTTGAAGCATGCGGGGTAATGGGGCTCCAAATTCCCGACAGTGCTTTTAAGACAATTACTCTGACAAGGTAAATGACTGGACATTGTTTTTCTTTTTGGCTGCACGGGTCACAAAACAGAGCAAGTGCAATTGAAAGACAAATTCAGCAAGCATTTTACAAACACCGTTTCCACATGAGTTGGGAAATTGTGTTGGATGTAAATATAAACGGAAAACAATGATTTGCAAATTCTTTTCAACCCATATTCAGTTGAATGCACTACAAAGACAAGATATTTGATGTTCAAACTCATAAACTTTTTTTTTTTTTCGCAAATAATAATTAACTTACAATTTCATGGCTGCAACACGTGCCAAAGTAGTTGGGAAAGGGCATGTTCACTACTGTGTTACATGGCCTTTCCTTTTAACAACACTCAGTAAATGTTTGGGAACTGAGGAGACACATTTTTTAAGCTTCTCAGGTGGAATTCTTTCCCATTCTTGCTTGATGTACAGCTTAAGTTGTTCAACAGTCTGGGGGTCTCCGTTGTGGTATTTTAGGCTTCATAATGCGCCACACATTTTCAATGGTAGACAGGTCTGGACTACAGGCAGGCCAGTCTAGTACCCGCACTCTTTTACTATGAAGCCACGTTGATGTAACACGTGGCTTGGCATTGTCTTGCTGAAATAAGCAGGGGCGTCCATGGTAACGTTGCTTGGATGGCAACATATGTTGCTCCAAAACCTGTATGTACCTTTCAGCATTAATGGCGCCTTCACAGATGTGTAAGTTACCCATGTCTTGGGCACTAATACACCCCCATACCATCACAGATGCTGGCTTTTGAACTTTGCGCCTATAACAATCCGGATGGTTCTTTTCCTCTTTGGTCCGGAGGACACAACGTCCACAGTTTCCAAAAACAATTTGAAATGTGGACTCGTCAGACTACAGAACACTTTTCCACTTTGTATCAGTCCATCTTAGATGAGCTCAGGCCCAGCGAAGCCGACGCCGTTTCTGGGTGTTGTTGATAAACGGTTTTCGACTTGCATAGGAGAGTTTTAACTTGCACTTACAGATGTAGCGACCAACTGTAGTTACTGACAGTGGGTTTCTGAAGTGTTCCTGAGCCCATGTGGTGATATCCTTTACACACTGATGTCGCTTGTTGATGCAGTACAGCCTGAGGGATCGAAGGTCACGGGCTTAGCTGCTTACGTGCAGTGATTTCTCCAGATTCTCTGAACCCTTTGATGATATTACGGACCGTAGATGGTGAAATCCCTAAATTCCTTGCAATAGCTGGTTGAGAAAGTTTTTTTTTAAACTGTTCAACAATTTGCTCACACATTTGTTGACAAAGTGGTGACCCTCACCCCATTCTTGTTTGTGAATGACTGAGCATTTCATGGAATCTACTTTTATACCCAATCATGGCACCCACCTGTTCCCAATTTGCCTGTTCACCTGTGGGATGTTCCAAATAAGTGTTTGATGAGAATTTCCCAACTTATTTGTCACGTGTTGCTGGCATCAAATTCTAAAGTTAATGATTATTTGCAAAAAAAAATTTTTTTTATCAGTTTGAACATCAAATATGTTGTCCTTGTAGCATATTCAACTGAATATGGGTTGAAAATGATTTGCAAATCATTGTATTCCGTTTATATTTACATCTAACACAATTTCCCAACTCATATGGAAACGGGGTTTGTATTACAGTACGTCCTCTCAAGGCACAATACAAAATCATGTAGCCTTGGATGTTCTCTAGCGCAGTGGTTCTCAAACTTTTTTTCACCAAGTACCATCTCAGAAAACAATTAGCTCTCCAAGTACAACAATGATTAAATATTTTGGTACATGTACCAAAATATTGGTATAGGGACAGCACTAGTTTCATGTTGTCACAGTACATGCTGGAATTGACTTCCCCCTCAATGAACCGCAGCTCCCAGCGTCGGCAGCACTCTTGCAGCCCCAGATCATTGCAGAGGCAAGACACAAATATCTTTAGACTCACTTGGGTCGCCAGCTATTTAGTGAATAATGGCCGTGTGTCTGCCCATTTCCAGTGGAAAGTACTGTCTGCTATACAAGCTGTACACTGACTATTCTAAATGAATGCCCAAGTTCACTTTCTGCAGTATTGTACCAGGACAAGATATATTCAATGCAGCCGCACAGCTGAGAGCGGTGCCAGCAGCATCTCCCTGGGCGAGATGTGTCATTTAGGTAGAAGCAGCAGGTTGCGTGCGGGCTAAACGACAGCTCTCGCCATTAGCGGGCCTCAATAATTAAGACACACTAATTAGGAGTGATTGATTGAAGCCCTTTGTGAGGCGGTCTCTAAATAAATAATGAATACATAATCATTGCGCTTAAAAGACCCATTTGAGCTTTAACAGTCACAGACGCTCGCCCTTACATTCCCATCCACCTGTGAGCTGCAGTGATGCATCATGGGAGCTGTGAAGGGCAATGGCCACTTTTAAATATTCACTAGCTAAGTGTGATGAGGTTGTGATGTTTGCAACAACGCTAACAATAACCATGTCACATGAACATTTAATAAGGCGACTTACCGAATGGGACTGGTTGCAAAAGAGGATCGCCCGTTGGCCAAACAAAACTAGACCCGGGTCACTGCTCTCTGGGACTTATTATACGCCGAAATTGAAGCAATACAAAAATAATGCCATTGTAAGTTAATAATATTAACACAGACGTGGTAATATTATTAAATATTATTATTAAAAAAAAGAACCTTGGGACAGCAGCTCAGTTTGTTAACCCAAAAATCACCTTTTAACTACATTGCTCATTGTGGAGGGAGACGTGGCCAGCGCTGCCTGCAGGAGCAAAGGTCACCGCCTCTGTCCATGGTGCTGAGGACAGAGCACCATCAGACGGGGGCGTGGCAGTGCTGACGGCGAGACAAAGCTGGCAGGTGATTAGATTTCACAGGTGGTTTGTGTTAATCTAATCATCTGTTGTCTTTAACAGTAAGCGGCTGGGAGCAGGAGGGGAGAGAGGATACGGACGTGACTGAAAAGTTACGTTCTGCTGGAGAAAATAATTTGATAATATCTATGAACATTAAAACTTTGCTCACCTTCGCACGCCTGGCTCTTGGGAAGTGTATGTAAGTGGTAACGCTAGGAAGCGACGGTGCATGATGCTACATTTTATAAAAGCACTGCAGACTCTGAGTTTACGACTTCCTCCAGCACACCTATCAAACGTATTAACAAACGTGTTAGCATATTAGCAAATGCTAACGGCGCTAGCTTGCTTACATTACGATAGCCCGTACAAATATGCATGAAAACACTCCCACAGATATCACGCATGGAACGGTTTAGTAAATATACACAGTTGTAGTTAAATTGTAAAACTTCCAAACGTCGCTTGGAGTGATGAAGAATCCATACGAGTAGAAACGCTACGGACGACTAGAAGACAGAATGGCCCTTCTACTTCCGGGTGTTGAAAGCACTAAATGGAAGGCCCACTGCGGAACCTGTCCAAAAGATGGCACCATAGCGCAAACAATAAAACACGCTCTTTGGGTTTTTGTCTGCTTTTTTTTTTAATAACGTTTTATTGCCGTCGTCAGCGAAGAAAAAAACAACAACAATAAATTAGCTTCTCCGTCTTATAAGCCGCAGGGTTCAAAGTGTAAGAAAAAAGTAGTGTAGTCCGGAATTGACGGTATTTTTTCACTATCTTTACTAGAGATTTTGCAGTGAATGTTTAATTTCTTAATGTGTAAACATATGTAGTTTATTGTGTGAATGTATTAAAACTAAACCTTCTATGTTATTTATGTAAAATAAACAATAGGCATTGTTTATGTAACATACACAATGGACGTTGTACTTTTGTAATGTTTATATTTTCAGTCTTACAAACCTAAATAAAGGAAGATGTGGAAAGATATACAAATGAGAAAGGAAAATAATTTAAAAGAAGGAACATCAATCGACACGACTTCTGGAGCTTCTGTTTCTTCATTCTGTTTCATTCTGACTAGCTGCACACGCTGGTAACTAGTAGCGAGGGCAAAATAATGAATTTATTGACAGTGCAGTGTGAAAGCCGATCTTTTTACTTTGCAATTAAAGAATTGACGAAACATCCATCTCTTGAAACTGCGGCCCTCTTCCTTATGTAGTTGAATAGCCCTGGTTTATGGTCTGTCATAACGGCGTGGACTTTGGGATGTTTGTTTTCCCGAGATGCAAGTAAAGTTGGACTGGACATGGCGTGAAGGTAAGGACATCATTTATTTTTAACACTAAACTACAAAAGGGGTACAAAACTAAAGGCGCGCACAAAGGCGGAGAACAAACTTGACTAATGAAAACAAATCTAGCACAAAGGCAGAACTATGAACATGAAACTAAAGTCACTAACTGTGGCATTAATAACAAAAACTTACTTGGCAGAGCAGGAATCTATGGCATGGAACACGTAACCAATGGAGTAACAGGGATAATTAATGTCGCCAGACAGACTGCCTGGCAACTGAAATCTTAAATAATACCGACATGATTAGTGACAGGTGCGCGAGTGCAAAACGTGAGACAGGTGAAACTAATGAGTAGTCATGGTGACAAGGCAAGGGAGTGAAAGCAAGTACTAAAAAGTGTCCAAAAACCAAGCAGAACATAACTAAACAAAAACATGATCAACAGACATGACATGGTCTGTCAATTGGTTGAGACGGTTGGGCCTCCTACACACTCTTAGAATCTTGTCAGGACTGCCCTTTATCACCGTTGTGGTCATTCAGCAGCTGTAGTGCTGACTTCGTTAGGACATTTAAAGAAATGGTGTCGGCATGAGCACCTTTTTTTTTTATTGGCCGATAAATGCTTTAAAATGTGATATCGGAAATTATCGGTATTGGTTTCAAAAAGTAAAATTAATGACTTTTTAAAACGCTGTTGTACGGAGCGGTACATTACCGGTAAAACACGGATATAAACCCAGTCAGCAGCCCCTCCCTTCTCCCTTCTCCCCTCTCCCACACACAACACAGGAGTTGACGACTGCAGCATGAGAGGTTTACTGGCGACGCTTGATGACCTCATCAAACCGCCGCGAGCGCAGCATAACAACAACAAGAGTGTGTTGTTGCCGGTGCTGTAGCCGTGGCTAACAAGCGAGCTTGCTTGATGACTGACTAACGACACCATGTCTATGGTTTGGGATTATTTTAAAGTGTGTCTGACGGATAAAAAAAACTGGCAATTTGCATTGACTGCAAAAAGTTGGTTATGCGAGGAGGAACCAAGACGTCTTCCTTTAATACGAGCAATTTGATGTCCCACCTCTTCAAGAATCATAAGGAGATACATGATGAATACAAGCGGAAGATGGATGAAAAGCAAACACAGCAAAAAAGTAGTACCACACAGTTGTCGCTTAAAGACTCCGCCGAGAAAAAACAAAAATACAACAAAAAGCACCCCAAGGCGAAAGCCCACGCTATATGGCAAAAGCTACGGTGGAGTTTGGTGTGGCTAGTCTGCCCTGCATGGCGCACTTTGCAGCTTGCAGTGAATATAGATGCCCTGTCAGAAGCTCTGACTGACTGGAAGGCCACTTCAAGCACTCACCACTAGCTTGCAGCACATTTGTGTTACTCATACAAATACGTTAGAGCAGGGCAGATTGAGCCCAGTTTATAATTTCCTGTTATACAGCATGCCAGGCAGTATTGCACTGAATGAGGACTATGTTATTGTTTACTTTATTACTCTAGTATACTCTGGACTGAAGCTGTGTGCCTTCATTGTTTTTTTAGCTGTTGTTTTGAGGCATGTTTAAAAAAAAAAAAAAGAATAATGCACTTTCTTAGACTTAGACTTTGTGAAAGTCAAAGTATAGTACTTCCCATAGTTGTAGTGGGTATCAGGATTATCTCAGGGAGAGCATGTCCCAAATTCCAAGCTGCTGTTTGGAGGCATGTTAAAAAACATAATGCACTTTGTGACTTCAATAATAAATATGGCAGTGCCATGTTGGCACTTTTTTCCATAATTTGAGTTGAAGTTGTTCTCTTATTTTGGAAAACCTTGTTACATTGTTTAATGCATCCAGCGGGGCATCACAACAAAATTAGGCATAATAATGTGTTAATTCCACGATTGTATATATCGGTATCGGTTGATATCGGAATCGGTAATTAAGAGTTGGACAATATCGGAATATCGGCAAAAAAGCCATTATCGGACATCTCTAATCTTTACATATTTTCTTATTACAGAAGAGAGGATAAAAAAAGGTGCTCATGCCGACACAATTTCTTTAAATTTCCTGATGAAGTCAGCACTACAGCTGCTAAATGACCACAACGGTAATAAAGGGCAGTCCTGACAAGCTTCTAAGAGTGTGTAGGAGGCCCAACCATCTCAACCAATTGACAGACCATAAACCAGGGCTATTCAACTACAATAAGGAAGAGGGCCGCAGTTTCTAGAGATGGATGTTTCATCAATTCTTTAATTGCAAAGTAAAAAGATCGGCTTTCACACTGCACTGTCAATACATTCATTATTTTGCCTTCGCTCCTCGTTCAGCTAGTCAGATAGTGAACAAAATGAAGAAACAGAAGCTCCAGAAGTCATGTCGATTGATGTTCCTTCTTTTAAATTATTTTTCTTTCTCATTTTTATATCTTCCCACATCTTCCTTTATTTAGGTTTGTAAGACTGCAAATATAAACATTACAAAAGTACAACATCCATTGTGTATGTCACATAAACAACGCCTATTGTTTATTTACATAAATAAAATAAAAGGTTTAGTTTTAATACATCCACACAATAAACTACATATGTTTACGCATTAAGAAATTAAACATTCACAGCAAAATTGCACACATGTGGCTCAACACAATTAAACCTAAGGTGTAGCTTTATTGCCCTGGACTGGTCAAAGTCAAGGCCAGAGTTAAACAGCAAAAA
Source organism: Entelurus aequoreus (assembly GCF_033978785.1). Taxonomy (NCBI): domain Eukaryota; kingdom Metazoa; phylum Chordata; class Actinopteri; order Syngnathiformes; family Syngnathidae; genus Entelurus; species Entelurus aequoreus. The sequence continues at coordinate 37,337,070 of NC_084754.1, read as the reverse complement.
AACAACACGACCACGAATGCAAAAGACATTACGAAGCAATTTTGCTTTCCAGTCGCTGGTAAAAGTCAGATTTTCATGATTTATTTGGATTTTTTTTCCGGGTTGATAGTGCCATCGTCTTCTACTCAACCTACCGTTGCGTCACTGTGACACAAATGCCTCGCTGTGGCCCCCTATTTGGGTGATGTTCGGTGGGACAAATTAAAAGCTTTGACGTGGCCCGCGGGCCGGCAGTTGAGTTGTACTGCCATAACCCGATCTGTATTGCTCTACCTCTTTCACAGCAAACTTTACCAAAAGATGTCCGTGATGGCTGAGAGGTTGAATCTAAATGCTCTCTTCCTGCAAGAAGGTTCATGCTGGGAAGCAAACCTGCGGTCAGCTTAGGACAGCAGCAGCAAAAAAAAAAAAAAAAAAAAAAAAAATATATATATATATATATATATATATATATATATATATATATATATATATATATATATATATATATATATATATATATATATATATATTTTACATATATATATATATATATATATATATTTTACATATATATATAAATATTTATATTTATATATCTCCTCTCTGAGCTGCCACATTATCGTGGTAGAGGAGTTTGCGTGTCCCAATTATCCTAGGAGCTATGTTGTCCGGGGGCAGGGTGTCCCAAGACAAACTGGTCCTAGGTGAGGGATCAGACAAAGAGCAGCTCGAAGACCTCCATGAAAGATAAAAACAAAGGACCCAGATTCACCTCGCCCGGACGCGGGTCACTGGGGCCCCCCTCTGGAGCCAGGCCCGGAGGTGGGGCACGACGGCGAGCGACTGGTGGCCGGGCGGTACCTCTGGATTGGCAGACCGGGGTGGTGGTTCCTCTCTTTAAGAAGGGGAACCGGAGGGTGTGTTCTAACTATCGTGGGATCACACTCCTCAGCCTTCCCGGTAAGGTCTATTCAGGTGTACTGGAGAGGAGGCTTCAGGATTCAGGAGGAACAGTGTGGTTTTTGTCCTGGTCGGGGAACTGTGGACCAGCGCTATACTCTCGGCAGGGTCCTTGAGGGTGCATGGGAGTTTGCCCAACCAGTCTAAATGTGCTTTGTGGACTTGAAGAAGGCATTCGACCGTGTCCCTCGGGAAGTCCTGTGGGGAGTGCTCAGAGAGTATGGGGTATGATTGTGGCGGTCCGCTCCCTGTAAGATCAGTGTCAGAGCTTGGTCCCCATTGCCGGCAGTAAGTCGGACACATTTCCAGTGAGGGTTGGACTCCGCCAAGGCTGCCCTTTGTCACCAATTCTGTTCATAACTTTTATGGACAGAATTTCTAGGCGCAGTCAAGGCGTTGAGGGGATCCGGTTTGGTGGCTGCAGGATTAGGTCTCTGCTTTTTGCAGATGATGTGGTCCTGATGGCTTCATCTGGCCAGGATCTTCAGCTCTCACTGGATCGGTTCGCAGCCGAGTGTGAAGCGACTGGGATGAGAATCAGCACCTCCAAGTCCGAGTCCATGGTTCTCGCCCGGTAAAGGGTGGAGTGCCATCTCCGGGTTGCGGAGGAGACCCTGCCCCAAGTGGAGGAGTTCAAGTACCTCGGAGTCTTGTTCACGAGTGAGGGAAGAGTGGATCGTGAGATCGACAGGCGGATCGGTGCGGCGTCTTCAGTAATGCGGACGCTGTATCGATCCGTTGTGGTGAGGAAGGAGCTGAGCCGGAAGGCAAAGCTCTCAATTTACCGGTCGATCTACGTTCCCATCCTCACCTATGGTCATGAGCTTTGGGTTATGACCGAAAGGACAAGATCACGGGTACAAGCGGCCGAAATAAGTTTCCTCCACCGGGTAGCGGGGCTCTCTCTTAGAGATAGGGTGAGAAGCTCTGCCATTCGGGGGGAGCTCAATGTAAAGCCGCTGCTCCTCCACATGGAGGGGAGCCGGATGAGGTGGTTCGGGCATCTGGTCAGGATGCCACCCGAACGCCTCCCTAGGGAGGTGTTTAGGGCACGGGGAAGACCCAGGACACGTTGGGAACACTATGTCTCCCGGCTGGCCTGGGAAAGCCTCGGGACCCCCGGGAAGAGCTGGACGAAGTGGCTAGGGAGAGGGAAGTCGGGGCTTCCCTGCTTAGGCTGCTGCCACCGCGACCCGACCTCGGATAAGCGGAAGAAGATGGATGGATGGATGGATATTTATATATATCCATCCATCCATTTTCTACCCCTTGTCCCTTATGTTACATATATTTATATATATATATATATATGTTTACATATATTAATTTATATATATTTTTGTATGTATATTTTTACTTACATATATATTTTTTAATATCTATTTTATATATATATAAACTGATATTGTCTACTTAATATTTCCGTGTGCTCTAAAAATAATTACTGAATGTGTTTTTCAGCTCATCGTGTTGTTGCGTCCAGAAGAAGTCACAGTACGACACTTTTTCAAAACTTTTATTGTCAATCTTGCTCCTGATGGGTGGTGGTTAGCGCCTTGCATGGCAGCTCCCGCCATCAGTGTGTGAATGTGTGTGTGAATGGGTAAATGTGGAAATAGTGTGAAAAGCGCTTTGAGTACCTTGTAGGTAGAAAAGCGCTATACACGTATTAACCCATTTACCATAAAAGCACTGCAGACTCTGACTTTACGATTTCCTCCAGCACACTTATCATAATGAAGCAGACAAAAAAAGATGAGCAACCTTTATGGGCATTAACAGCACTGCAGAACGGTGTAAGAATGCTGACATGAAGTATCTACATTGTAACATACTGTATCTAAGCGTACAAATGCATATGTTTATTTTCTTACTTAGTTTACGATGGAACTAAGGGAGCGCTGAAAGGAAAATAGACTAACAAATCCTACAAATACAAAACAGCACATGTAGTTGACAGGTCATGACAAATTAGCTTGAAAGAAAATATGAATCCCACTATGTCATGATGAAGCTGCAAACATTTGGATTTACTATCTATGTTTGCAATTAAAATAGCAACATTGTAATATCATTTTGAAGAGGGATTTGGACAAGCTGTCCCATAACATTCATAAACAATTACAATAAAGAAACAAGAAGCAAAAACATACCAAAAGGTCTACTAATTAAAGTGTATTACTTTTTATTAAGTAATCCCATGATAATGTTGATATGATCTAGCATGATAGTGATCTAATCCGGTGGTTCTCAAACTTGTTTCACCAAGTGCCACCTCAGAAATCACTTGGCTCTCCAAGCACCACCATAATGACCAACATTACAATACAGTAGCATGGTAGGCTTAAGTATTCATTAAAAAGACGGCAAAGGGTTTTATTTAACAAATATATTTAGTATGTTTGGCCATTGTATAATTACACACAGTTTGAACAGTAACACTGTTTGAATACAGGAAAATAAAATACTGCACTTTAATCAAGTGTTTCTTTGGCGTACCACAGTTTGAGAATTACTGATCTAAATTTGAATAAAAAAAAAAACATATTTATTAACATAAAATAAATAAAATATATTAGATTAGACGCATAGGCTTTTAGAGCGAATTGTAATTGCCATTGAGAAAACTAAGCCTTTTTATTATAAGTCAGCTGTTACGGAGCACGCGCAGTCTGCTTCACCTAGAAGCTCCGCTGTGAGCTTCGCGAGACACGCCCCCGCGCTTGCCGCGCAGACTGCGCCGCCGCAGCCGGAGGCGATGAGCAATCAGCGCACCTGGACCTGATGAGAGGGAGCTGAATAAAGGACCAGTGGACCCAAGGATCCTGGCGGGAACTTAGTTTGTCAATGGTGTACCGTAAGCATACTCTAGCTTGATGCTCTCTGTTTTCCCTCTGCGTTTTCCCTCCGTGCCTGACTTCCTTGTTTGTCCTCCCTCGGTGCCCTCCCAAGTTTTGCCCTTGGTGATTCTTCCGTTGTTTTCCCCTGTGGACTTTGGACTGCCTTCCTCGATCCTTGACCCTCCTCTCCTGCCCTGGACAACCTGCCTGCCCCACGGACTGCCTCGTTCCTTCGCTCTCAACACTTGGTAACACACACTTCAGCTAACTACACACATAGCCTCACACACACACACACACACACACACACACTCTTGGGTTTTGACACTCTCCATTTCCTTAGTTTAGTTTATTAGTTAGTATTGTTTATTATTACTACCATATTTTTCGGACTATAAGTCACAGTTTTTTTCATAGTTTGGCCGGGGGTGCGACTTATACTCAGGAGCGACTTATGTGTGAAATTATTAACACATTACCGTAAAATATCAAGTAATATTATTTAGCTCATCGACGTAAGAGACGAGAGCAGTGGTTCTTAACCTGGGTTCGATGGAACCCTAGGGGTTCGGCGAGTCAGGCTCAGGGGTTCTGCGGAGGTCAAGACACACCCGACTCATCGTGTAAATAAAAACTTCTCCCTATCGGCGTATTACGGATACGGCAACAGCTGAAGTCAGACTGATTTGCAGGTGTGTAATTTGTTGTGAGTTTATGCACTGTGTTGGTTTTGTTGTTTGAACAAGGTGATGTTCATGCACGGTTCATTTTGTGCACCAGTAAAAAAACATGGTAACACTTTAGTATGGGGAACATATTCACCATTAATTAGTTGCTTATTTACATGCAAATTAGTAACATATTGGCTCTTAACTAGTCATTATTAAGTACTTATTAATGCCTTATTCGGCATGGCCTTATTATAACCCTAACCCTCTAACCCTGACCCTAACCCTAACCAAATAACTCTAAATTAAGTCTTTGTTACTTAGAATATGTTCCCCATACTAAAGTGTTACCAAAAACATATAACTTTGTCTTGAATTTGAAAAAAAACAACATTTAATTTTTCACTAAAGAAGGGTTCGGTGAATGCGCATATGAAACTGGTGGGGTTCGGTACCTCCAACAAGGTTAAGAACCACTGGACTAGACGTATAAGATTTCATGGGATTTAGCGATTAGGAGTGACAGATTGTTTGGTAAACGTATAGCATGTTCTATATGTTATAGTTATTTGAATGACTCTTACCATAATATGTTACGTTAACATACCAGGCACGTTCTCAGTTGGTTATTTATGCGTCATATAACGTACACTTATTCAGTCTGTTGTTCACTATTCTTTATTTATTTTAAATTGCCTTTCAAATGTCTATTGTTGGTGTTGGGTTTTATCAAATACATTTCCCCCAAAAATGCGACTTATACTCCAGTGCGACTTATATACGTTTTTTTCCTTCTTTATTATGCATTTTCGGCCGGTGCGACTTTTACTCCGGAGCGATGTATACTCCGAAAAATAAGGTATATATATTGACTATACATATAATCAATTATTAAACATTACTGCCCCCTGGTGTCTAAACCGTCATCTCCCCTCTGTTAAAACACAACATTAGCGGTGATTATTATTCATATTGTTAGCTAACTTAGATATAATTGGCCTTGTATGTACAATAATAAGCATGTATTTTTAATGTACTCCATTCCATTTTATACAGATTTTTTGTAATGTGCAAATATGCATTTTATTGCTGTTTTATTCATGTGAATTACAGGTGTGTGAGCATTAAAACACGGATGATGGATTGTGTCTCTTAAATGAGCAAAAAGCGCAATCTGTTAAGCGTGTCTGTCTTCATGTATAAGCAGAGTATTAGAACACACAATAGTTTAATCATTTAGCACAATTTAGTGATTTATCAAGCCTGAAACTGTTTTACGGCCGCTGTTTTGCGTCTGTATTTATCATGTTTGGAATGTACCGTATTTTCCGGACAATAGGGTGCACCGGATTATAAAGTACACTGCCGATGAATGGTCTATTTTTTTTCTTTTTTCATATATTAGGCACACCGGATCGGGCGCATTAAAGGAGTCATATTTTTATTTTTATTTTTTTCTAAATGTAAAAGACTTCCTTGTGGTCTACATAACATGTGAAGGTGGTTCTCTGGTCAGAATGTTGCATAAATGATGTTTTACAAATCATCTTCAAGACGCTTTCTGACAGTTGCTTCCGGATACGCCGTTTTGTGGGCGGTCTTATTTACGTGGCTCACCTTCGACAGTGTCTTCTCCCCGTCATCTTTGTTGTAGCGGTGTAGCGTGCAAGGACGGGGGTGAAAGAAGTGTCAAAAGATGGAGCTAACTGTTTTAATGACATTCAGACTTTACTTCAATCAATAACGGAGCAGCATCTCCTCATCCGGAAACAACAACACAGGAAATGTGTCTTGTGAAAAAACGTCCGACCGGAACTCTAATAACTAAAGTTCCTTGGGTGAATAATATAAAGTCACTACACCTGTATGTTTTAGCACTTTCATGGCGAGTTTACTGACAGATATAAGTAAGAAGTTCACACTACTTAATATTAGAAATGTCAACAACAGAGGATGAATGTCACATAACAAGAAGATAGAGGAAAAAAAAGAAGCTTATCGACTACGGCGTCGGCGCTGACGCGCGCAATTTTTCATGATTTATGCAGATCCCAAATACAGATCAGCAGGTACCAGAAGGTAAGAAAAGTTGCTTTTGCATAATATTGCAAAACAAGACGCCGGATAATATGTCTTACCTTGTACACACACCAAAATAATACTCGTATGTTTAATGTGCCGACAATCATTCAAGCGGTGCGGCTTCATAGCTTACCAAAGTCGTACCAAAACATTTTGATATATTTTTGAGTGCAGTGTGTATACTGTATATGTGTATATTTTCAATGGAACATTTAAAATGTTGGTGTTGTTTCCCTGAGACATATTGCCATCATAGTGCAGCCTACACTTATCTCTTATGTTTGACTGCCATCTACTGGTCACACTTATCATTACACCATGTACCAAACAAAATAGCTTCCTTACATTAGGCGTAAGGAATAAGTTTAAAGGTTAAGGTTATAAGGCACAATGTCGAGTTTTGAGAAAAAAAATGATTTTAAGCGCGCCTTATAGTCTGGAAAATACAGTAAGTGTTCATTTTTATGGCACAGTTACGCACAAATGGCTGCGCCGTAGTCAGAAGGAGGCAATTGAGGGAGAGAATTTTCAATGCTTGTGTAGAAAATGTACATATTTCTGTCCGAAATAATATACTGTATTAGATGCATTTTCTGTGCAGCTATTCTATGTTTGAGCTGATGAATGAATTAAAGGTGGATTTGGAGAAATCAGACACCAAAATGATGGTGTCTGCTGTCATTTTTAGTTGGCTTTTTGTCCATATAAGACTTACATTATAGACCAGTGGTTCTCAAACTTTTTTCACCAACTACCACCTCAAAAAATAATCGGCTCTCCAAGTACCACCATAATGACCACCACTACAATACAGTAGTGTCGTAGGTATAGGTATTCTTTTTTAACCACGTGATTCTTTGGCGTACCGCGAGATAGAGCCCGCACAGTTTGAGAATCACTGTTATAGACAAATTAAATAACTCCTTGCACCATGCATTTCCTTGCGCCTGGATCATTTCAGTGCACCACCACAGTTATTGCCGGTGATGTGTCAAAAACACCGGTCGTGCGGTCCCTCAGAGTACACCTTCGACGTGCTAAGAATAGGTTCTATTGTCCAGATCGCGCTCCTGTATCGCCCTGAAACGCCGGTGCAGATTATAGATGTGTGCTGCATGTTCAACAGCATAGCAAAACACCAAATGCTGGGAGCATTATGTCGGATGGGCAGGATATGTGACCGCCATTACAGTACACGCAAAATCCTCATTTAAAAAAAGCAGTCTGCACCACTTTTGCACTTGTTATCAATCGCGGACAAGTCTTGATCACCCACAACACGCCCATTAATAGACTGATACCAATATTTTGGTACCGGTACCAAAATGTATTTAGATACTTTTCTATATAAAGGGGACCACAAAAAAATGGCATTATTGGCTTTATTTCAACACAAAATCTTAGGGTACATTAAACATAAGTTTCTCATTGCAATTTTGTCCTTAAGTAAAATAGTTTACATACTAGACAACTTGTCTTTTATTAGTAAGTAAACAAACAAAGGCTCCTAATTAGTCTGCTGACGTATGCAGTAACATATTGTGTCATTTATCTACTTATTATTTTGTCTACAATATGAGGGACAAACTGTAAAAAACAATCCACTTGTTCATTTACTGTTAATATCTGCTTATTTTCTGTTTTAACATGTTCTATCTACACTTCTGTTAAAATGTAATAATCACATATTCTTCTGTTGTTTGATACTTTACATTAGTTTTGGATGATACCACAAATTTGTGTATTGATCCGATACCAAGTAGTTACAGGATCATACATTGGTCATATTCAAAGTCCTCATGTGTCCAGGGACGTATTTCCTGAGTTTATAAACATAATATGAATTTTAAAAAAAGTGAAAACGATTTTGTGACGATAAAAAAAATCGATGTAATCATAGTCGTATCAATTAGATACACTCCTGTACATGGTATCATTACAGTGGATGTCAGGTGTAGATCCACCCGTGGTGTTTGTTTACATTGTGACGCCGGTGATCTATCGTATCCTCCTACGGTGTGTAGTGAAGCATGTTTAGCTATTCCTCGTCCTGCAAGTACTTGTGAGAAACGTACTTTATTTGTCGCCATGGAGACAAGGATTAGTGATTTAGAAGTAGCTAAAACACTGCAGACTGCGGATGGATGTTAGCCGCTAGCTAGCTAGCCATGTCTTAAAGCACCTCTTCCTGAGGGCGTTTCAGTGTTATAACTTCACCTTTATCTTTACTTTTTAAGCCAAAATGCGTCCATTCTCCCTTTTCTGTCTACACACTGTGTCTGCTTGTAAGTACTCTGTGATTGTGTGCTGCCGAACATGCTCCTCTGCTCGTAAAATCAGCAATGTCACGACGCATTGTCATGCCCGGGAACCGGTACTTTTCAAACAGAGTATAGTACCGTTTTTGATTCATTAGTACCGCGATACTATACTAGTACCGGTATACTGTACAACCCTAGTACACACAATTGTATAGTTATTTGGAATCTTAGTAGCTCAAGCCCATAGTGTGTGAGAGGAGCAGTTGCTTCTCCCAGTCATACTTGCTACCCTCCCCATTTTCCCGGGAGACTCCCGGATATATCAGTGCCCCTCCCGAAAATCTCCCCGGGAAACCATTCTCCTGAATTTCTCCCGATTTCCTCCCAGACAACAATATTGGGGGCGTGCCTTAAAGGCACTGCCTTTGCGTGCCGGCCCAATCACATAATATCTACGGCTTTTCACACACACAAGTGAATGCAAAGCATACTTGGTCAACAGCCATACAGGTCACACAGAGGGTAGCCGTATAAACAACTTTAACACTGTTACAAATATGCGCCACACTGTGAACCCACACCAAACACATTTCGGGAGAACATCCGCACCGTAACACAACATAAACCCAACAGAACAAATACCCAGAACCCCTTGCAGCACTAACTCTTCCGGTACGCTACAATATACACCCCCCAACCCCCTACCTCAACCCTGCTCACCTCAGGGAGAGCATGTCCCAAATTCCAAGCTGCTGTTTTGAGGCATGTTAAAAAAAATGATGCACTTTGTGACTTCAATAATAAATATGGCAGTGCCATGTTGGCATTTTTTCCCAAAACTTGAGTTGATTTATTTTGGAAAACCTTGTTACATTGTTTAATGCATCCAGCGGGGCATCACAACCAAATAAGGCATAATAACGTGTTAATTCCACGACTGTATATATCGGTATCGGTTGATATCGGAATCGGTAATTAAGAGTTGGACAATATCGGTGTGGAGAGGGGCGTGGCTCGCGCGTTCCCTGCGGGCGGGGTGTGTGCGGGGGCCGGCCATGAAGCAGCAGACAGGTGAGTGGCTGTTCTCAGCTGGAACGAGTTATCTAATCACCTGTTCCTTTCTTAGCAGCGTCAGAGACCATGAGAGGGAGAGGAGCTGGGAAGCACGGAAGGAAGGACACTGGAGGAGAGGGCTGAAAAGCCAACGAGAGACATTGTATGTGAGAAGAGCTGAAAAGCCAAAAAGAGACATTATATGTGCGAAGAGCTGAAAAGCCCAAGAGAGACTTGTGTAAGGAAATTAAAAACAATTGTAAAAACCACATCAGATTGTGTTGTGCCTTCCCGGTGGTCCAAGAGGAACCCGAGACAGAGACATCTCACAATCGGAATCTCACAGTGGCACCCAACAAGGCAGACCACAGAGGTATGTCGACAATATCCCCGCTGGAGGCACTGGGCCAAGTGCTGGCCGAGGTGTCGATGGCAAGCCGGCAGCAGACACAGGTGCTGCAGGCGCTAATGGAAAGAGCAGAGGCGGCGGGAGGGATGTCCTCCATGAAGCGCATGGTGGAGGGGGAGGACCCCCAGACATTCCTCGATGACTTCGAGGCCACGGCGACATCATGCAAGTGGCCGGAGGAGGAATGGGGCGTGAAACTGCTGCCGCTCCTGGTGGGGGAGGCGCAGCGGACGGCGTTGAGTCTCCCGGCGGCCGCTCGCATGCAGTATTCAAACTTGCGCCACGCCATACTGGACCGGGTCGGCAGCAGCCCCGAAGACCATCGGCGAAAGTTCCGGGCCATGAAGTTGGGACCAGGGGACCGGCCATTCGTGCTGGCATTTCAGCTGAGAGACGCAGCAACCCGTTGGCTCCAGCCTAACGGGTTGGATCCAAAAATGCTGGAGGCCATCGTCCTGGAGCGGTTCGTGGAGGCCATCCCGGCCAGGACCTCCGCGTGGGTAAGGTACCACAGCCCCCCGGACGTCAAAGCAGCGGTGAAAATGGCGGAGGAACACCTGGCGGTCCAGCGGGAGGCGGGAACCAAGACGGCCGAGGGGCCCACCCCATCACCCCGCCGGCGACTCGCCCCGCTATGGGAGGGGGCGCCTCTGGAGCGGCGACCACGCTTGGCGGAGCCACCCGCAGCCCGCGAACAGGGTACCGGCGCTGCGGAGAAAGAGCTTCCCTCGCAGATGGCACCTCAAACACCAGGGCTGGTGTGCTGAAAGGTGCGGAGGGCCCGGGCACGTGCGCCGGGAGTGCTCCATAATAGAGGTGGAGCAGGTGATGCGGGTTGTCGGGCCTCCAGCACCCGCCCCCGATCGGGGGGAGACGTACTGTGTCCCGGTAAGGGTACAAGGGGGTACATATTGGGCGATGGTGGATTCGGGCTGCAAACAGACCATGATCCACCAAAACCTGGTTCGACCCAAGGTGTTGAGGCAGGCGACACGGGGGAAAATTAGGTGTATTCATGGGGATGTGCACGAGTACCCTATGGTGCCAGTGGAAATTTTATATAATAATCAAAAGCATAATGTCAAGGTTGCTGTAAGCACGCACCTTACGCACCCCGTAATTCTAGGGACGAATTGGCCGGGATTCAACCATTTGGTGACACAATGCGTGGGGGTGCGTTCACGGACAGTAGGAGTGGGGAGTATCCGCGCAGTTCTCAGCGGCGACGCGGCTTCATCCGGTACTGCCGAGCGGGAACCGGTGGGGGCTTAGCGGGAGGCCCCCCGGCACCCCGGTGGCAACCTACTGAGGATTTTCCCCTCGAGCAGTCCCGTGATGAAACGTTGCGCGAGGCCTGGGACCAGGTGGATTATATTGACGGTCAGCTGGTGCGCCCGGGGAAAGCGCGGGTATTCCCCCATTTTTCAATTATTCGGGATAGATTATACCGAGTGGGCCGTGACACTCAAACCGGGGAGGAACACAGCCAGTTGTTGGTGCCAAAACGCCGCCGGGAAATGGTTTTCCAGGCGGCGCACTTTAATCCTATGTCTGGCCACTTAGGGTATGATAAAACACTCAATCGGGTCATGGTCCGATTCTATTGGCCAGGCCTCCGGGCAGACGTGCGCCGTTGGTGCGCTGCCTGCCCGGACTGCCAGCTGGTGAACCCAGCGGCCACCCCAAAGGCGCCCTTGCGCCCATTACCGCTCATGGAGGTCCCGTTCGAGAGAATTGGGATGGACCTCATCGGACCATTTCACCCGAGCACACGGGGATACCGCTTTGTGTTAGTCCTGGTGGATTACGCAACGCGTTATCCCGAAGCAGTGCCCTTGCGCTCTATCTCTGCCAAGAGTGTTGCGCAAGCTCTGTTTCAGGTCATCTCCCGAGTTGGAATCCCGAAAGAGATTCTGACTGACCAGGGCACGTCCTTTATGTCACGCACGATAAAGGAACTTTACGGGTTACTGGGAATTAAAGCGATCCGCACCAGCGTGTACCATCCGCAAACGGATGGGCTGGTGGAGAGATTAAACAAAACGCTGAAAACCATGATAAATTTATGCACGAGGACAAACAGAATTGGGATAAATGGTTGGACCCCCTAATGTTTGCGATGCGGGAGGTACCCCAGGCCTCAGTTGGTTTTGCACCTTTTGAGTTATTGTACGGCCGGAGGCCTCGCGGAGTGCTGGACGTCATTAAAGAAAGCTGGGAGGAGGGTCCAAGCTCCAGCAAAAATGAAATTCAGTATGTCATGGACATGCGAGCAAAACTCCACAAGGTGGGGCACTTGTCACTTGAGAATTTGCTCCGTGCCCAAGAGCTTCAGCGGCGCACGTATAACAGGGGGACCCAACTACGCAAATTCACACCGGGAGAAAAAGTGCTTGTATTGCTTCCAACCTCAAGCTCCAAATTACTTGCAAAGTGGCAGGGGCCCTTTGAGGTCGCACGGCAAGTGGGTGATGTCGATTATGAGGTTCGGCGCTCGGACCGACGCGGAGACACTCAGATGTACCATCTGAACCTACTGAAGGCATGGAAGGAGGCGGAGCCTGTTTCCATGGTGACAGTGGTGAGGGAAGAGGAGGAGTTGGGGCCGGAGGTTCCGCGCTCTGGCCCGGGCCCTCAGCTGTCCTGTGATGACCAGCTGACATTGGCACAGAGAGCGGAGGTTGCTGAGTTACAGCGGCGCTACTCTGATGTGTTCTCCTCGCGGCCAGGTCGCACGAGTCTCATCCGACATCATATTGAGACCAGCCCGGGGGTTACGGTGCGGTCTCGGCAATATCGGCTTCCCGAACACAAGCGCAAAGTAGTTCGGGAGGAATTAAAAACCATGCTTGAGTTGGGGTGATAGAAGAATCCCACAGCGCGTGGTGCAGTCCTATTGTTCTGGTTGGGAAGAAGGATGGGACTGTGCGGTTCTGTGTGGCTTACCGCAGGGTGAATGAACAATCCCGGTTTGACGCGTACCCAATGCCTCGGGTCGACGAGCTCCTGGATCGGCCTGAGTCTGGCGGTGGAGGCATGTGGAGAGGGGCCTTGGCTCGCGCGTTCCCTGCGGGCGGGGTGTGTGCGGGGGCCGGCCATGAAGCAGCAGACAGGTGAGTGGATGGCTCAGCTGGAACAAGTTATCTAACCACCTGTTCCTTTATTAGCAGCGTCAGAGACCATGAGAGGGAGAGGAGCTGGGAAGCACGGAAGGAAGGACACTGGAGGAGAGGGCTGAAAAGCCAACGAGAGACATTGTATGGGAGAAGAGCTGAAAAGCCAAAAAGAGACATTATATGTGAGAAGAGCTGAAAAGCCAAGTAGAGACATGGTATGTGCGAAGAGCTGAAAAGTCCAAGAGAGACTTGTGTAAGGAAATTAAAAACAATTGTAAAAACCACATCAGAGAGTGTTGTGCCTTCCCCGGTGGTCCAAGAGGAACCCGAGACAGAGACATCTCACAATCGGAATATCGGCAAAAAAGCCATTATCGGACATCTCTATAAAGAATGTTTATTAGTGAAGTTAACAGAGTTTGAAGATGGCTTGCCTTGCCTTTCACATTAAAAGCCTGAATCTATACGTCCTACACGCATGCATAAATGAAGGAAATAAGTGAAAAACTCCAACTGGGTTACATACAGTATAGTATAATAAGACTAGGGCAGCCATATTGGCTGTGCAGCCTGTCAGGGGTGCACGTTACATGGCGGCCCCTGCGTACATTTATATCCATGACTCCACTGTGTGTGTGTGTGTGTGTGTGTGTGTGTGTGTGTGTGTGTGTGTGTGTGTGTGTGTGTGCCCTGCCTCAGCGGTGTCCTGCATAATTCATGAGGTGTCACACTTCTCCGCTAGCTGGTGTCTTGTCTGCCTCACCAAACACACACACATGCACATCTACACAAACAACGGTAATGACAAGTCACAAAACAACACAAACTTAGAACGCATGAGTGCATAATTATTAGTAACACAAGCGCGAGGACTATCGCAAAGGGCAACTGGTACAGTGTGTGTGTGTGTGTGTGTGTGTGTGTGTTCTGGCAGTGCATACTTAATGGGGACATCCAGGGGCGCCGCTAGGGATTTTGGGCCCCATGAAAAGAATCTTTACAGGGCCCCCTGTATTATAATTTCATCGTCATTAGGGGCCTCTCTGGGCCCCCCTCCATCATGGGCCCCTAGAATCTGGCTCCTTTAACCCCCTTTTCGGCGCCCCTGGGGACATCGTTCTGTTTACACAGTCACCTTTAGGGGACCTCTGACGGTATGGGGACAACAAAACAGGTCCCCTAAAGGGAAACCTTTTTAAATGACAGTCAGATCCATTCTGAAGATGCCCAAGTGATTTTTAAGCTTTGGCCCATAAAAAATGTTTACAGGGAAATCTGGGTTACTTTGTTTACGTGTTTCAAATATTGGTAAAAGATCTAATTAATTTTCTTGAAAAGTGAAATATTGGTTATCCTGGCATTAATAGTACTGTGATTCTGAATGGTATCCATCCTTAGTTAAAACTAATATATTTTTCCAAAAACAAAATGTGGTTTAGTGTTCCTTAGGATGACATGTTCATACAGCATGATTATAAAACATTATTACCTTAAAGTATGATTCACATTCAGAATTTTCCATCCTTCTATATATGGTAGTTGGAGTTGCAGACAACTTCATTACCGCTAAATAGCAGTTTTTTCCAGTAATGTCACAGAAGATGCAGGATTTGCTTGAACATTTAAGTGGTGAAACTTCCTATAAGAGGACAGCTGTAGTGCTGTATTCTGAGGATCATGTCATATTTAATTTAAACTTCTTTTTTTTAATGGTCCTCAGTAGTTAAATGGTCCTCAGTAGTCACGTAGAAATGTGTGTGAATTATGCAAAATCATTTAAATTTGGTCCCCATGAACCATATTAACTCTTTTCTCCCCAGGGTCCCCAGTAAGAATGATCAGCACATGACTTCATCAATCCAGAGATTTAAAGACGTGTATGAGCTAACTGGGCAGTGGCCATTTGACCTCGTTTTTTGTATGACTCCACAACCTATAGAAAGAGTGGTCCCCACAAGTGATGATCAAAAACTTGGTCCCCATTCCAAATGATAACCAGTATGTGTGTGTGTGCACTGCAAAAAGTCAGTGTTCAAAAACAAGAAAAAAAATACAAAAATTAGGGGTATTTTACTTGAACTAAGCAAAATTATCTGCCAATAGAACAAGAAAATTTGGCTTGTCCAGACTTTCCAAAACAAGTAAAATGAGCTAACCTCAATGAACCCAAAAATACCTCAAAGTCAGTATATTCTCACTATAGTCCACTTTTCTTGATAGAAAAAACAAATATGATACCTTTTTTCTCAATATGTTGAAAAATATTCTTAAATTAAGTAAATGCTAGTGCCATTTTCTGACATAATGAAATGTGCTCGGCAATACATTTCTTGAAATCAGCAAACTTATACTAAAAACTAGTTTATTTTTCTCAATGGAAAGGCAACAAGGCAACCGCTTGTTACTCTCATAGTCTCCTAGCCGCTCAGGCAAATCATATGGTCTAAAAAGGCATTTTTCCATCAAAAACATGACATCATCGCGCCAAGTGTGTGCTCTTTCAGTCAATTAGTGCGCAAGGAATATATATATATATATATATATATATATATATATATATATATATATATATATATATATATATATATATATATATATATATATATATATATATATATACAGCCCGGCTTGTAATATTGTAATATTAAAGAATTTATCTGAATGTGCATGAACTACATTATTTCTGTTCAAAATTGTTTGAAATGTCAAATGTTTAAATATTAACTGTCAGTTTGCCTGTACTGTGCCAACTGTACTACTATAAGAGTACATCTTTTCTATTGTTTCATTGAAAATAAAACAGCAAAGTCCATTCGGCTGTCATCTGTTTTAATTATGAGACACAATTGTGTCAAAGTCATGATTTTTTTATTTCATGCTTGAAATAAGAAATTATTACTTTAAAAAAGTAGTTTTATACTTGTGAGTGTTGATGACACAGCTTTGCAACAGTTGATATTCTAGTTTCAAGCATGTTTTACTCAATATAGGTCATCAAATCTCAGCAACAAGCTGTAATATCCTACTGAGATCATTTAGGACCAAAACACTTAAAGGCCTACTGAAATGAATTTTTTTAATTTAAACGGGGATAGCAGATCTATTCTATGTGTCATACTTGATCATTTCGCGATATTGCCATATTTTTGCTGAAAGGATTTAGTATAGAACAACGACGATAAAGATTGCAACTTTTGGTATCTGATCAAAAAAAGGCTTGCCCCTACCGGAAGTAGCGTGACGTAGTCAGTTGAACATATACGCAAAGTTCCCTATTGTTTACAATGATGGCCGCATGAAGTGAGAGAGATTCGGACCGAGAAAGCGACAATTTCCCCATTAATTTGAGCGAGGATGAAAGATTTGTGGATGAGTAAAGTGCAAGTGAAGGACTAGTGGGGAGTTGAAGCTATTCAGATAGGGAAGATGCTGTGAGAGCCGGGGGTGACCTGATATTCAGCTGGGAATGACTACAACAGTAAATAAACACAAGACATATATATACTCTATTAGCCACAACACAACCAGGCTTATATTTAATATGCCACAAATTAATCCTGCATAAAAACACCTGCGTGTTTGTTACGCTAGCTCCTAGCTCCTCTGCTAGCTCCTAGCTCCATAGAACACGCCAATACAATTCAAACACCTGATCAACACACACAATCACTCAGCCCAAAAGACCGTTCACCTAACCCAAGGTTCATAAAGCTTATATATTTTTAAAAAGTTACGTACATACGCAAAAAAAAGTTGCGCACATACGGTCAAGCGATCAAATGTTTAGAAGCCAAAGCTGCATACTCACAGTAGCACGTCTGCGTCTTTGTCATCCAAATCAAAGTAATCCTGGTAAGAGTCTGTGTTGTCCCAGTTCTCTACAGGCGTCTGTGTATCGAAGTCAAAAGTCCTCCTGGTTAGAGTCTCTGTTATCCGAGTTCTTCCATCTTGACTGCATCTTCCGGGAATGTAAACAAAGAAGCGCCGGCTGTGTACTGTTGTTGCTGACTACGTTCGAAAAATACGTCCATTTCGCACCGACAACTTTCTTCTTTGCTTGCTCAGCTTCCTTCTCCATAATGCAATGAACATGATTGCAACAGATTCACGAACACAGATGTCCAGAATACTGTGGAATTATGAAATGAAAACAGAGCTTTTTCGTATTGGCTTCAATGTGGAAGGCATACCCGTGTTCGCCGGGCTACGTCACGCGCATACGTCATCCTCAGAGGCGTTTCGAACCGGAAGTTTAGCGGCAAATTTAAAATGTCACTTTATAAGTTAACCCAGCCGTATTGGCATGTGTTATAATGTTAAGATTTCATCATTGATATATAAACTATCAGACTGCGTGGTCGGTAGTAGTGGGTTTCAGTAGGCCTTTAAAACAGGTAAAACACTCTAACATAAAATCTGCTTAGTGAGAAAATGATAACCAGTGTGTGTGTGTGTGTGTGTGTGTGTGTGTGTGTGTGTGTGTGTGTGTGTGTGAGGTGTGTGTGTGTGTGTGTTTTATGACAGCCTGTCAGTCTGCAGCCATTCTCAGGGGAGGCTTTTAAAAGCAGAGAAGAAAGGCTGGTTCAGACTTTCGTGAAAGCATTTCCATGTTCATCCCCCAAACTGGCGGGGAGAAACCAGGCTAACCCCCGACCCACTAGAACCCTGGCATTCTGTCAGTTAGGGAATGTCTCTGTCTCCCCCGCTCCGCTCTAGAAGTTGTCGCCCCCATCTATCACTCCCAGCTCTATCCATGCCTCAAATTCATGTTCACCACATCCAACAGCACATTAAGTACCGTCCATCTCTGCAGGGAGCTGCTGCCACACTGAAAGGACACAGTAACGTCGAGGAAACAAAAAAGAGGCCCTTCATCGCACTAAATTGTGCCAGGGGCTCTGGCCATGTAGCGAGGGGTCTCTGGTGGGAGGGTGGTCTCGGACATTGCAACCATAAGAAAATAAAAGCGCACACGGGGACAGTAGCTGTCACCGAGCTGCAGAATTAAGACATCGTAGAGGAAAACATCTTGTCGCCTCGGGGCGTTAAGAAGAGCTTTGCCGTGTTCTCATGCAAAATTTACGCTGCCATTTTTAGCCTTGTCAATATTTCATTTTTAAATATTGGACTTTTTGGCGGGGGAATTTTCATGTAAATAACGCTCAGCAAACATCGGATGGAGTTGTTTACAACTCACAGATATACACCATGTATTATATATGATGTAAGATATAAAAAAATATGGTTAAATTTTAATGAAGGGTTGTGCAACTTGTGAATAAAAAAAACATGAACGGAATAAAAAGCATACTTTTTTTTTTACCTCTGTGTGTACACACAGACCCAGAAGTATTCATATTAGCCCACTGGATATTTGAATATTTTCAGAAAGTCATGAAATACACTGTCAACAACACATTTAATGTTCTACAACAGTGGACCCCAACCTTTTTGTAGCTGCGGACCGGTCAACGCTTGGGGGGTGGGGAGGGGGTTTATGGTATTTCATTTTTTTATTTATTTTTTTGTCATAAAGAAATACAATCATGTGTGCTTATGGACTGTATCCCTGCAGAGTGTATTGATCTGTATTGATATATAATGTATATATTGTGTTTTTTATGTTAATTTAATTTTTAAAAAAAAAAAAAAAGTTTTTTATTTATTTAAAAAAAAAAAGTATTTCTTGTGCGGCCCGGTACCAATCGGTCCACGGAACGGTACCAGTGGTTGGGGACCACTGTTCTACAAGACAAAGTAATGTTGTCCCGATACCGGTACCAAAATGTATTTCAGTGCTTTTCGATACTTTTCTAAATAAAGGGCACCACAAAAAATTGCATTATTGGCTTTATTTTAACAAAAAAATCTTAAGGTACATTAAACATATGTTTCTTATTTCAATTTTGTCCTTAAATAAAATAGTAAACATACTAGACAACTTGTCTTTTAGTAGTAAGCAAGCTAACAAAAGCTCCTAATTAGTCTGCTGACGTATGCAGTAACTTATTGTGTCATGTATAGGGTTGCAAAATTCCGGGAATATTCAAAGTTGGAAACTTTCCATGGGAATTAACAGGAATATGTGGGGATTAATGGGAATTAACGGGAATTAATGGGAAATTAATGGGACATGAATGGGAATAAACATTGAATGCAACATGGTGGATCTTGCAGCATGATTATTAGCTAAAACAACCTGATTTAATGCAAATTCAGTAGAATTTTAACCCTGCACGGTGCATTCCTCCATCACATGCACAGATAATTCCCAGCATGCTGCACACTACAGCAGGGCTATTGAGGCCACACTAGTATTTGAGCCCAAGGACTTCATCCAGTCAGGTAAGTTTTGATATTACTGGGGTAAATATATTTGATCTCAGGTATTTAAGTTTAATAGAGGTGTAATTGCTTGTTACTGTATGACTGTAGACTACTCCAGCAGACTTCCACTCAAGCTAGCTAGCTGTTTCTGTACTTGTTAAATGATTTTGGGGCCAATATCTCTAGCTAGCTAGGTTTACGTACCACCACAGTCTCATAATGAACCGAAAATATTTCTTCGTTAGCCGTGATGCTAATTTTCTCTATGTTAAATCCCATTCATCCATGCTAACAATGTTAGCGATCCGAATTGACCTTTTTTGTGATCTTTAAAGTTCAACTAGCAAATACTAAATCAAAACGTGTAATTTCTTCTGCCTTCTGTTCTGCTAGCCATTCTGTTGTCATACACAAATGTAGGTTATAGTTTGATTCAGCATGCTGATTAATTTATTCATCTAGCCTATTTCTATTCATTTGTCCATCAGTGAAATATTTTTAAAGACTACTGCAATTGTTTAGCTGACTATTTATATCTGTGTGTGGCATTGCATTAGTGTTCTACAAGAATAAATAAATACAAAGAGAATAATGCCACGTACACCATCTGATGTGTGGAGACATTTCACCCCAACCAATGTAGGCGGAAAGGCTGTGTACATTTGCAAATACTGTGCAAAGAGCTACGTCAAACATGCCACAAAGATGCAGCAGCATATAGACAAGTGCCCAATAATATATCATTATTGTAATTCCCCATTAATTCTCATATATTCCCATTCATTCCCATGGACGGTGTCCAACTTTGAATAATCAAAAAATGGTCAATATTTTCCAACTTCCCGAGCTTAACTTCCCGTGTTAAATTTCCGTAAAGTTTCCGGAAATTTACCGGAATCTTTCCACTCCTTTTCAACCCTAGTCATGTATCGTTCTATTATTTTGTCAACATTATGATGGACAAACAGTAAAAATTGATTATTAATCCACTTGTTCATTTACTGTTAAATACCTGCTTATTTTCTGTTTTAACATGTTCTATCTACACTTCTGTTAAAATGTAATAATCACTTATTCTTCTGTTGTTTGATACTTTACATTAGTTGTAGATGATACCACAAATTTAGGTATAAATCCGATACCAAGTAGTTACAGGATCATACATTGGTCATATTCAAAGTCCTCATGTGTCCAGGGACGTATTTCCTGAGTTTATAACATACATTTTTTAAAAACGAAAAAAGATTTTGTAATGCTAAAAAATATTGATGTAATCGTAGTAGTATCGACTAGATAGGCTCCTGTACTTGGTATCATTACAGTGGATGTTAGGTGTACATCTACCAATGGCATTTGTTTACATTTTGACGCCGGTGAGCTACGGTGTGTAGTGAAGCATGTTTAGCTATTCCTAACGTACTTTATTTGTCGCCATGGAGACGAGGATGAGTGATTTAGAAGTAGCTAAAACACTGCAGACTGCGGCTGAACTTTAGCCGCTAGCTAGCTAGCCATGTCTTAAAGCACCTCTTCCTGTGGGCCTTTCAGTGTTATAACTTCACCTTTATCTTTAGTTTTTAAGCCAAAATGTGTACGTTCTCCCTTTTCTGTCTACACACTTTTTTCTGCTTGTAAGTACTCTGTGATTGTGTGCTGCCGAACATGCTCCTCTGCTCGTAAAACCAACAATGACACAACTTGACGACGACGGGGTGGCGGGTGGTGGTGGACTGGTACTCTTTAGAGGCGGCATAGTACTGAATATGATTCATTAGTATCGCGGTACTATACTAATACCGGTATACCGTACAACCCTAAGACAAAGTTAGTTAAAAACAACATTTTACTGACCATAGGGCGCACTGGATTAAAAGGCGCACTGCCGATGAGCGGGTCTATTCAGGTCTATTTTGATACAAAATGCGCACCGGTACTTTTTAATGGCGGTATCGTACCAAATACGATTCATTAGTATCGCCGTACTATACTAATACCGGCATACCGTACAACCCAACACTGTAACAACAATATGTAGCAAAAAATGGACGAAATACCAACAATGGTAAGGAAACATTGAGCACATGTTAACACTATGAGACAAGAGTACAACAGCAAGTCAAATAAAAGACCCTCATCTCTATATTTTAACCAGACCCCATGTTTGTATAATAGTTGAAATCGATTAATAGTTTGGCATTGCTTGTGTTGTAAGTCCAGTTTGTTCTAGAGTTTTAATCCGTATACAGACACTAGGGCTGGCCGATATATGGAGTTTGTAAGATATATCGATATATTTTTAAACAAGATATGAATTAAGAAAATATCACAATATCGATATAATTCTTTTCACGCTAAAATGATCAAACGCCGCTTACCGTATTTCCTTGAATTGGCGCAGGGAATATAGTATTCGCACGTCTAGAATTACTGCCGGGTCAAACTCGTTTCTCAAAATAATTAACGCATGCTTGGCCTTATCGTCGGTTTATTATTGAAGCCGGATCAAATTCGTTTTGCAAAATATTAATTTTATTATCGCATGTCTATAATTTTCACCGGGTCAAACTCGTTTCGCAAAATATTTAGCATATGGCTAGAACTTCCACCGGGTCAAATTCGTTACGTCACGAGTGACGCATCTGTCCTCATTTTCAAAATGGAGGAAGCTGATTTCAGTAGTTTACAATCGCACAAAGGAAAAAAGATAAAGAGCTATTCAGTAGGATTTAAGGTCCAAGCTATTGAATACCGGCAGAGTATGTTAAAGAGAACAGTAAGCATCTATGTTTTATTAATATACCGTAGCTGCGTGTGTGAAATACTGTATAAGTCATTAAATGACTCCCGCCTCCTGGTGGTAGAGGGCGCTGCCGCGCTAGTGATCCTTCTTGCGACTTCCGGTACTGCAGAAGAAGTGAACACACGCAGCAAGAGATTTTTTTTTTTTTAACAAGGAGGATTACATACCGGTATCTAAAATAAAACAGTTTTCTAAACTGGACTTTCAATGGAAGCAGGAGGTAATAATTAAAGGAATATCTCCATCGAGACAGAGACTTTTAAAACGGAAAAAAGAAAATAATGAAGACTTCTATAAACAAGTTATCGATGCTTTTGGTCAGAAGGAGCTGCAAATGGACTCCATTTATAAGTACAGGTAAGACCATAATAACGTTTTTTTTAATTAAATGTGCTTTTCATGATGGTATGCTTACATCACACTCAAAGCGCACGCCTAAATTTTATGGATTCATTTTGGTAAACGCCGGAGTGAGAAGAGGTTTTAAAATGATTACCGCATGCACGGCCATCCCGCCGGTTTCCGGTAAACGCAGGAGTGACAGGAGGTTTTAAATTAATTAACGCCCCTGCGGCTATTCAAGGAAATACGGTATTCGTTGTGTTCCTTGTTCTCCCCCGCAACACCATGGAATATTAAACCCCTCCCCTTCGTCCTTCCAAACCGTGCTTGTCGTCTCCTACCCACTGCACTGACCCACAACAACAACAACAACAACAACAACAGTGCCACCAGCAGTGTGCCAGTGACCAACTAGTAAGTAAAACCCGAACTTGCATACCTGCCAACAACTACGGTTTTCCTGTAATAACCATACTTGCCAACCCTCCCGATTTTCCCGGGAGACTCCCGAATTTCAGTGCCCCTCCCGAAAATCTCCCGGGGCAACTATTCTCCCGAATTTCCCCCGATTTCCACCCGGACAACAATATTGGGGGCGTGCCTTAAAGGCACACTGCAAAAACTGAAACCTAAGTAAGATTAAATATCTCAAATAAGGGTGATATTTGCTTATTTTCTGTCTGATAAGATACTTCTTCTCACTAAGCAGATTTTATGTTAGAGTCTTTTACTTGTTTTAAGGGTTTGGTCCTAAATGATCTCAGTAAGATATTACAGCTAGTGTTGTGTCGTTCGCGAACGATTCGTTCGAACGAACGAATCTTTTGAGTGAACGTACTGAACCGAATCACTTCATGAACTGATTCGTTCCTTTCTCAGTTCAGTTGAGCTCCGCCGCGACCATGCCGTTATGAGTGGAACTGGCGCATTCTGTGACTCACTGAACCCTCGACGTCTGCGAACGACGCAGCCAATGAGAGGGCGGGGGGAGGGACTGAGCGAACGATTCGTTCACCGCGGATTAACGACATGAATCACTCAGTGAACGACAACGCTCTCGCTCTCTGCTCTGCTTGCCCCAATGCCGCGATTGATTCTCCTCCCGTCGCGGGGATATGTTTCATGCCATTGGCATCCGTTCTCCATTCATTCTCCAAGCTAACGGCTAATGTTGACTCAAGCCACATGAAAACAAACACACGTCCCCATTATCTCAACACAAAGTTATGAGAGTAGAGGAGACAGAAAGAAACTCAGTGCAGGCAGGGCAAGGCTGAGTAGCAGCGACGCGAGGGGGAGGGGCGGGGGGTAAAGTGTAGGGGCAGGCTGTTTTGAAAATATTTAAAATAAAAATAATAACTAATGTATGTACACATACACTACCGTTCAAAAGTTTGGGGTCACATTGAAATGTCCTTATTTTTGAAGGAAAAGCACTGTACTTTTCAATGAAGATAACTTTAAACTAGTCTTAACTTTAAAGAAATACACTCCAAACATTGCTAATGTGGTAAATGACTATTCTAGCTGCAAATGTCTGGTTTTTGGTGCAATATCTACATAGGTGTATAGAGGCCCATTTCCAGCAACTATCACTCCAGTGTTCTAATGGTACAATGTGTTTGCTCATTGGCTCAGAAGGCTAATTGATGATTAGAAAACCCTTGTGCAATCATGTTCACACATCTGAAAACAGTTTAGCTCGTTACAGAAGCTACAAAACTGACCTTCCTTTGAGCAAATTGAGTTTCTGGAGCATCACATTTGTGGGGTTAATTAATCGCTCAAAATGGCCAGAAAAAGAGAACCTTCATCTGAAACTCGACAGTCTATTCTTGTTCTTAGAAATGAAGGCTATTCCACAAAATTGTTTGGGTGACCCCAAACTTTTGAACGGTAGTGTACATAGGCTATTATTTACACAGTCATTGTAACAAAAATAAATTTCTCCTTGGAGATCAATTCTGATTCATATTATTATTATTATTACTATCCCTTCTACTGCAACTGTTGTTGATTTTTATATTATTTAAGCTATTTATTTTCTTTTTTATTGCATATTTAAGTTGATATTTCCATTTTTATATTTTTAAATGTAAGCTACAGAAATTTTAGTTTTAATGTTGGCATTTCTGGCACTTGGTTTAATATTTGTTTTGTTTTATTTAAGGTAGCCTATTTATTTTCTTTTTGTTTGCACATTTAAGTTGCTATTTTCTTTGTTATATTTTTAAACGTCGGCTACAGAACATTTAGTTTTTATGTTGGCATTTCTGGCTCTTAATTTATTTGTTTTATTTTGAAGGTATTTATTTTCTTTCTTTATTTATTGTCGCTGACGACGTGATTCAGGTTCGCGCTGCACTCACTCACTCATTCAGAATCAGGACTCGCGAACCTACTGACACAAGAGAATTGACTGTGTCGCGGAGGAGGACGTCACATTGAGGCTCTCGTTCAGTCAATTCGGTGAACAATTTTTTTGAACGAATCAATTTAAGGAACTGATTCTAGTGATTCAGTACAGTCAAAAGAACTGCCGATCCCATCACTAATTACAGCTTGTTGCTGAGATGTTATGACCTCATATTGAGTAAAACATGCTTGAAACTAGAATATCAACTGTTGCAAAGCTGTGTCATCAACACTCACAAGTACAAACGTAGTTCACCAGCTCAATGGCCTTGTGGTTAGAGCAGGGGTGGGCAATTATTTTTTTACCGGGGGCCGCATAAGCAACCCGAGCACTGCTGGGGGGGCCACACGACAATATTTCAATTAAATTTTGCTCAATATTATTTTTTATATACCGTAAGATAAATGATAATGATGATAATAATAACAATAATTAATAGTAATACTAATAATTTAATTTAACCTAACTTAACTTTAAGCAGATTGCTTTTGATGGTTTTATTTTTATCACTGTTTTACACAACACTTCCTGATGTACAGTATTATACAATGCAAGAATGTCCATTTCTGCACAGGGTTAATTTCTGTCACTTTATCCTGCATTATCCAACATTTGGACAACCATCTGTTGTTAAAAATCGTTTTTAATCATATTTATTCATATTGTTTTTTATATTGGTTTTATATGTAATTATTTTTCTTTTTATTCAGTCATTGGTGGAGCTAAGGATAACATTTGAATATTGTTTTTAATATTGTTGTGCAGCACTTTGGAAACATTTTGTTGTTTAAATGTGCTATATCCAGCTTGTCCCATTTCAGTCCTAGCATGTCCAAACACGCATTTACCTATGTGAACAAGTCATTACCTGTGGCTGTCTCTTTAATTGACTGCATGGCTGCCAGCTCCTCCGTGATTTGAAGAAGATGAGCAGCTAGGCCGGGGGTCGGCAACCCGCGGCTCTAGAGCCGCATGCGGCTCTTTAGCGCCGCCCTAGTGGCTCTTTGGAGATTTTTCAAAAATGTATGAAGAATGGAAAAAGATGAGGGGAAAAAAAATCAATTTTTTTGTTTTAGTATGGTTTCTGTAGGAGGACAAACATGACACAAACCTCCGTAATTGTTATAAATCACACTGTTTATATTAAATATGCTTCACTGATTCAAGTATTTGGCGAGCGCCGTTTTGTCCTACTTATTTTGGCGGTCCTTGAACTCACCGTATAGTCTGTTTACATGCATAACTTTCTCCGACTTTCTAGGACGTGTTTTATGCCACTTCTTTTTCTGTCTCATTTTGTCCACCACACTTTTAACGTTGTACATGAGTGCACAAAGGTGAGTTTTGTTGATGTTATTGACTTGTGTGAAGTGCTAATCAGACATATTTGGTCACTGCATGACTGCAAGCTAATCGATGCTAACATGCTATTTAGGCTAGCTATATGTACATATTGCATCATTATGCCTAATTTGTAGCTATATTTGAGCTAATTTAGTTTCCTTTAAGTCCTCTTAATTAAATTTACATCGCATGACACATGTAATATGGATTTTAATTTTTTGCGGCTCCAGACAGATTTGTTTTTGTTTTTTTGGTCCAATATGGCTCTTTCAACATTTTGGGTTGCCGACCCCTGAGCTAGGCGGTGTCACGTACATCGCAGCTCTCATCCAATTA
This sequence comes from Entelurus aequoreus, assembly GCF_033978785.1. Taxonomy (NCBI): domain Eukaryota; kingdom Metazoa; phylum Chordata; class Actinopteri; order Syngnathiformes; family Syngnathidae; genus Entelurus; species Entelurus aequoreus. The sequence goes on along the minus strand of NC_084754.1, from coordinate 37,310,134 downwards.
AAGCCAGCGAAAAACAGTCAAAGTCTCCGGGCATACAGCGCAACAGAGTCCAATAAGCACTCCTTATTAAACTCTCCGTCAGAAAACGCCTTACTTTTTCTGGCGCTTTTGTGAGAAATGACGAAACTTGTCCTGACAGTTGCATCTCTGGGGGTGTGGAATTTGGCAAAAAGTCCTTGTTGGGTCCTACTACTACTACTACTTACTACTAAAAGTCTTACTTGGCAGTCCATGTCTTGTTGAAAACACGCCATTCGTCATCAACTTTTCTCTTTTCAGTGTCTCATCACTTGTCGCTGTGCACCTTCCCTCACAGGTTACACCCGGACATACGCCCATGCATAACACTTTTCAAAATAAAAGCAGCACAGTTGTATTGCGCGCACGACATAGATGTTTTTTAAACTTTATTTTGTAATTTGTGATTGTGCTGTTCAATTCACTCACAATCGCACACGCGCATACGTCCACACGGAAGTAATACAAATAACGCCCAGGTCTGGGTTAGAGGGTCCGCCCTGAGTTCAAACACCGGCCGAGTCATACCAAAGACTACAAAAAATGGGACCCATTGCCTCCCTGCTTGGCACTCAGCATCAAGGGTTGGAATTGGGGGTTAAATCACCAAATGATTCCTGAGCGCGGCGCACTCAGTAAACATTTGGGAACTGAGGAGACCAATTTTTGAAGCCTGTCAGGTGGAATTCTTAAGTTGTTCAATAGTCCACGGTCTCCGTTGTGGTATTTTAGGTTTCATAATGCGCCACACATTTAGAATGGGAGACAGGTCTGGACTAAAGGCAGGCCAGTCTAGTACTCACACTCTTTTACTATGAAGCCACGCTGTTGTAACACGTGGCTTGGCATTGTCTTGCTGAAATAAGCAGGGGCGTCCATGATAACGTTGCTTGGATGGCAACATATGTTGCTCCAAAACCTGTATGTACCTTTCAGCATTAATGGTGCCTTCACAGATGTGTAAGTTACCCATGTCTTGGGCACTAACACACACCCATACCATCACAGATGCTGGCTTTTGAACTTTGCGTCTATAACAATCTGGATGGTTCTTTTCCTCTTTGTTCCAGAGGACACAACGCCCACAGTTTCCAAAAAAAAACTTTAAATGTGGACTCGTCAGACCACAGAACACTTTTCCACTTTGCATCAGTCCATCTTATATGAGCTTGGCGGTGTTTCTGGGTGTTGTTGATGAATGGCTTTGGCTTTGCATAGTAGAGTTTTAACTTGCACTTACAGGAGTAGCGACCAACTGTAGTTACTGACAGTGGTTTTCTGAAGTGTTCCTGAGCCCATGTGGTGATATCCTTTACACACTGATGTCGCTTTTTGATGCAGTACAGCCTGAGGGATCGAAGGCCACGGGCTTAGCTGCTTACGTGCAGTGATTTCTCCAGATTCTCTGAACCTTTTGATGATGTTACGGACCGTAGATGGTGAAATTCCTAAATTCCTTGCAATAGCTGGTTGAGAAATGTTGTTCTTAAACTGTTCGAGAATTTGCTCAGGCATTTGTTGACAAAGTGGTGACCCTCGCCCCACCCTTGTTTGTGAATGACTGAGCATTTCATGGAAGCTGCTTTTATACCCAATCATGGCACCCACCTGTTCCCAATTAGCCTGTTCACCTGTGGGATGTTCCAAATACGTGTTTGATGAGCATTCTTCAACTTTCTCAGTGTTTTTTGCCACTTGTGCCAGCTTTTTTGAAACATGTTGCAGGCATTAAATTCCAACTGAGCTAAAATGTTATTTAAAAAAATAAAGTTTTCTAGATCAAACGTTAAGTATCTTGTCTTTGCAGTCCATTCAATTGAATATAGGTTGAAAAGAATTTGCAAATCATTGTATTCTTTTTTTATTTACCATTTACACAACATGCCAACTTCACTGGTTTTGGGGTTTGTACAGCCAAGCTTACATTCTATGGCAGGGGTCACCAACCTTTTTGAAAGCAAGAGCTACTTCTTGGGTAGTGATTAATGCGAAGGGCTACCAGTTTGATACACACTTAAATAAATTGCCAGAAATAGCCAATTTGCACAATTTACCTTTAACTCTATGTTATTATTAATAATTAATGATATTTACACTTAATTGAACGGTTTAAAAGAGGAGAAAACACGAAAAAAAAATGACAATTAAATTTTGAAACATAGTTTATCTTCAATTTTGACTCTTTAAAATTCTAAATTCAACCGAAAAAAAGAAGAGAAAAACTAGCTAATTTGAATCTTTTTGAAAAAATTTAAAAAATAATTTATGGAACATCATTAGTAATTTTTCCTGATTAAGCTTAATTTAAAACATTTGATGACATGTTTTAAATAGGTTAAAATCCAATCTACACTTTGTTAGAATATATAACAAATTGGACCAAGCTATATTTCTAACAAAGACAAATCATTATTTCTTCTAGATTTTCCAGAACAAAAATTTTAAAAGAAATTTAAAAGACTTTGAAATAAGATTTAAATTTGATTCTACAGATTTTCTAGATTTGCCAGAATATTTTTTTTGAATTTTAATCATAATAAGTTTGAAGAAATATTTCACAAATATTCTTCGTCGAAAAAACAGAAGCTAAAATGAAGAATTAAATTAAAATGTATTTATTATTCTTTACATTAAAAACAATTAATTTACTTGAACATTGATTTAAATTGTCAGGAAAGAAGAGGAAGGAATTTAAAAGGTAAAAAGGTATATGTGTTTAAAAATCCTAAAATCATTTTTAAGGTTGTATTTTTTCTCTAAAATTGTTTTTCTGAAAGTTATAAGAAGCAAAGTAAAAAAATTAATGAATTTATTTAAACAAGTGAAGACCAAGTCTTTAAAATATTTTCTTGGATTTTCAAATTCTATTTGAGTTTTGTCTCTCTTAGAATTAAAAATGTCGAGCAAAGCGAGACCAGCTTGCTAGTAAATAAATACAATTTAAAAAATAGATGCAGCTCACTGGTAAGTGCTGCTATTTGAGCTATTTTTAGAACAGGCCAGCGGGCTACTCATCTGGTCCTTACGGGCTACCTGGTGCCCGCGGGCACCGCGTTGGTGACCCCTGTTCTATGGTTTTGTCCCTGGAGGAGATGATCTGTCATGAAATGCTCGCTGAACTTTTGCAATGAGTGATGTAAAAGTAATTAGACATTGAGCGACTGGAACCAAACTGTTGGAAACAGAATAGTGTTTGTCGTTTGAAGGACAACTCATCAATTGATAAGCGCTCTAAAAGAAAGGAGGAAGACAGCTGCACACAGACGTCCTCAGTGTCTCACAGCAGCACCGGGAGAAAATTCATTTACTTTAAGACGTGCAGTAAAAAAGGAAGGCCTCGTAAAAAAAGGACCTTTATGTGCAATCAATAGCTGAGCCAATGAGCGCGGGCCTGAGGAGCTGGGTTTTCCTTCACTTCGGTGCAGAGGGAAGCGTCATGACTTGACTTTCTATTAGCGCCGCCGTTTGTCTCTTGAAGGACATTCCAGCAGAGGTTGAAATGGGATATGAGCAAGGTGCTGCTGCGGCTGATTAGACATACTGTGGTCGGGGCACGGCTGTTCAGATTAGATTCTCGCCTGGCATGCGAGCAAAATGCCACAGTGCAACTTGTTGAGGGGACACTCTGACCATGCAGCCATGTTGTTTAAATAGTTGCGTAATCAATTATAATATACGACGTGATAAGGTTGCACACCTCTATCTTCTTTGAACCTTAATTATCTCATCAAGTACTAAGCAACTTACGTATGAAACCACTACATCCGCCAAATTATTGACAATAAAAAGATGCACGGATAGAAAATCTACTAATAATAGTGAGGCGCTAATCTACAGACAACACACTGCAAAAAGTCAGTGTTCAAAAACAAGAAAAAAACCCACAAAAATCAGGAGTATTTTACTTGAACAAAGCAAAATTATCTGCCAATAGAACAAGAAAATTTGGCTTGTTAAGACTTTCCAAAACAAGTAAAATTAGTTAACCTCAATGAAGCCAAAAATACCTTCAAATAAATATATCCCCACTAATAACAAGTGCACTTTTCTTGGTAGAAAAAAAGAGACCTTTTTGCTCAATATGTTGAAAAATATTCTTAAATTAAGTAAATGCTAGTGCCATTATTTTGACATAATGATATGCGCTCGGCATCATGATTTTTTTTTTTCATGCTTGAAGTAAGAAATTATTGCTTTAAAAAAGTAGTTTTATACTTGTGAGTGTTGATGACACAGCTTTGCAACAGTTGATGTTCTAGTTTCAAGCATGTTTTACTCAATATAGGTCATCAAATCTCAGCAACAAGCTGTAATATCTTACTGAGATCATTTAGGACAAAACACTTAAAACAAGTAAAACACTCTAACATAAAATCTGCTTAGTGAGAAGAATTATCTTATCAGACAGAAAATAAGCAAATATCACCCTTTTTTGAGATACTTAATCTTACTTAGATTTCAGTTTTTGCAGTGCACTGCAAAAAGTCAGTGTTCAAAAACAAAAACAAAAAAAAATACAAAAATTAGGAGTATTTTACTTGAACAAAGCAAAATTATCTGCCAATAGAACAAGAAAATTTGGCCTGTCAAGACTTTCCAAAACATGTAAAATTAGCTAACCTCAATGAACCCAAAAATATCTTAAAATAAGTATATTCTCACTAATAACAAGTGCACTTTTCTTGATAGAAAAAAAAATATGAGTCCTTTTTTCTCAATATGTTGTAAAATATTCTTAAATTAAGTAAATGCAAGTGCCATTATCTTGACATAATGATATGCACTACTAGGCATTATATTTCTTGAAACCAGCAAACTTATACTAAAAACAAGTTTATTTTTTCTCAACATATGGAGAATATTTCTCCATATGTTGAGAAATATTCTTAAATTAAGTAAATGCAAGTGCCATTATCTTGACATCATATGCGCTCGGCATTACATTTCTTGAAACCAGCAAACTTATACTAAAAACTAGTTTATTTTTCTTAATGGAAAGGAAGCAGTTAAGAATATGTTTCTTAACTGTGAGAGATAATTTAGGAACAAAACACTTAAAACAAGTAAAACACTCTAGCATAAAATCTGCTTAGTGAGAAAAATTATCTTATCAGACAGAAAATAAGCAAATATCACCTTTATTTGAGATATTTAATCTTACTTAGATTTCAGTTTTTGCAGTGAAGTCAGTGATGTACTGAGGGGCCCCACCATGCAACGCACGGATTGTCAGGACTAAATTGTTAAACTAAATGCAGAATTTAACTGAAAGCCAATGAAGACTGGATCAAAAGGGGGTGATAAGGGCTGTTCGGGGTGCACCGGTCGAAAGTCTGGCAGCTGCATTTTGTACAGTCTGGAGTCTTTTTAGCGTTGACTTGTTGAAAAGAGTGAAAAGAGAATTGCAATAGTCAATACAAGATGAAATGAACGTGCACTGCAAAAATTTAAATCTAAGTAAGATTAAATATCTCAAATGAAGGTGATATTTGCTTATTTTCTGTCTGATAAGATAATTCTTCTCACTAAGCAGATTTTATTTTAGAGTGTTTTACTTGTTTTAAGTGTTTTGGTCCTAAATGATCTCAGTAACATATTACAGCTTGTTGCTGAGATGTTATGACCTATATTGAGTAAAACATGCTTGAAAATACAAACCCGTTTTTATATGAGTTGGGAAATTGTGTTAGATGTAAATATAAACGGAATACAATGATTTGCATATCCTTTTCAAAGACAAGATATTTGATGTTCAAACTCATAAACTTTTTTTTTTTTTTGCAAATAATAATTAACTTAGATTTTCATGGCTGCTACATGTGCCAAAGTAGTTGGGAAAGGGCGTGTTCACCACTGTGTTACATCAACCTTTCTTTTAACAACAGTCAATAAACGATTGGGAACTGAGGAAACTAATTGTTGAAGCTTTGAAAGTGGAATTCTTTCCCATTCTTGTTTTATGTAGAGCTTCAGTCGTTCAACAGTCAGGGGTCTCCGCTGTCGTATTTTACGCTTCATAATGTGCCACACATTTTCGGTGGGAGACAGGTCTGGACTGCAGGCGGGCCAGGAAAGTACCCGCACTCTTTTTTTTACAAAGCCACGCTGTTGTAACACGTGCTGAATGTGGCTTGGCATTGTCTTGCTGAAATAAGCAGGGGCGTCCATGAAAAAGATGGCGCTTAGATGGCAGCATATGTTGTTCCAAAACCTGTATGTACCTTTCAGCATTAATGGTGCCTTCATAGATGTGTAAGTTACCCATGTCTTGGGCACTAATGTACCCCCATACCATCACAGATGCTGGCTTTTCAACTTTGCGTCGATAACAGTCTGGATGGTTCGCTTCCCCTTTGGTCCGGATGACACAATGTCGAATATTTCCAAAAACAATTTGAAATGTGGACTCGTCAGACCACAGAACACTTTTCCACTTTGCATGAGTCCATCTTAGATGATCTCGGGCCCAGAGAAGCCGGCGGCGTTTCTGGATGTTGTTGATAAATGGCTTTCGCTTTGCATAGTAGAGCTTTAACTTGCACTTACAGATGTAGCGACCAAATGTATTTAGTGACAGTGGTTTTCTGAAGTGTTCCTGAGCCCATGTGGTGATATCCTTTAGAGATTGATGTCGGTTTTTGATACAGTGCCGTCTGAGGCATCAAAGGTCACGGTCATTCAATGTTGGTTTCCGGCCATGCCGCTTACGTGGAGTGATTTCTCCAGATTCTCTGAACCTTTTGATGATATTATGGACCGTAGATGTTGAAATCCCAAAATTTCTTGCAATTGCACTTTGAGAAACGTTGTTCTTAAACTGTTTGACTATTTGCTCACGCAGTTGTGGACAAAGGGGTGTACCTCGCCCCATCCTTTCTTGTGAAGTGAATTAAGTGAAGTGAATTACATTTATATAGCGCTTTTTCTCAAGTGACTCAAAGCGCTTTACATAGTGAAACCCAATATCTAAGTTACATTCAAACCAGTGTGGGTGGCACTGGGAGCAGGTGGGTAAAGTGTCTTGCCCAAGGACACAACGGCAGTGACTAGGATGGCGGAAGCGGGGATCGAACCTGCAACCCTCAAGTTGCTGGCACGGCCGCTCTACCAACCGAGCTATACCGCCCCCACGTGAAAGACTGAGCATTTTTTGGGAACCTGTTTTTATACCCAATCATGGCACCCACCGGTTCCCAATTAGCCA